>NC_142008.1:72384393-72684393 GCF_049901715.1 Pseudonaja textilis
TTACAGACCTCTTAGGAATGGGGTGAGGTCAATAGTGGATAGTTTAAGGTTAAAGGAATGGGGGTTAGAGGATGTAACAACAGAGTCAGGTAGTGCATTCCAGGCATTGACCACTCTATTGCTGAAGTCGTACTTTCTGAAATCAAGTTTGTCTTAAATTTTTGTCTTAAATTTTCTCAAAAATAGTCTTAACACAGTTTTTGAACTGGTTTTGTTTTAATTTAATGAACCAATAACAGTTTGACAGTATTTTGAACTGGCACACGCAGCCAAATTTCTTTTTTTTCTTTTTGTAATATATGGAATTTATAACATAGGCTGCTGTGTATAAATTTGGAGATGATCACTAGCAGTATAATGGGCTGCAAGAAACAGTCCTGGATTTTCAATAATCAGAAACTTTGCGGGGGGAAATATCCACATAAAAATTACTGAAAAGCTGATGGCATTTAGGGCTTGTTTCACTAAGAAACTCAACTTCAGATTGTTAAGCCTGTATTTTCAATAGTATTTATTTATCTGATCATTGAACTTGCCATCCAAGTTTCAAATGATAGGTCTGAAATCACTTACTGAGCAGTATAATTTGGATTGTGAGTTAAACCTGGATCCCAGTCCAACATTTTAATTACTACATACATGACTTTCAATCAAAGATGCACTCCCTGCCATAATATTTCTTTTGAAGAAACACAGATATGTCGGTAGATCCATAGTTTCATCTTACTATTTTATACTATTTATGCTTTTGCTTAGAGAGGTACATAACAAAACCATGATTGTTGATTAACTGTTGAACTTTCTTCCTTTCCTGGCATAATTTAGAATCCCAATGGCTTATACTGTTTGCATGTTATTTACTGCCTACTCCAAATTGTTTGGACAAACACAGTGAAACTTTGTCCTTCTTCAGATAATATATCTATGCATGGGGAATATTTAAAAACACATAACTGAATGCTTCTTTATGCAAAAAAAAAAAAAAAAAAGCCAAATCCAAACCACAATCTCCTTCCACACATACTGAACAAAAGAAGTTTGACAGAATGATCCAAAATTTGCTTCCATTAAAAACCATCCATTATATTAATGTTGTGCTCTTTGGAGAGGTGCAATTCCATAAAATTATCCCTCTGTCTCTACAAGAAGAAATATTATAGAGCAAGGCTTGCAAATCAGCTCAGTGACCAATTTAGAATCAGCCCACCACATTTTTACACATACCAAAACTCCAAACATCACTCTGGTGGGTATAAATGCGATGCAAAATTGACTCCAAAGCCATCCATTTAATTGGAACCTAGAAAGAGGTTAGAACCATTGTAAGCAGATTAGAACAATAAAGTTCATTATTTTTTTAAATATGACAGTATGTGGTAATGCTTGCAACTGGTTATAGTATACATAAGTATCATACTTATATAACTTAAAACTACTGCTCAAAATATGAAAAGTTGAAAGAAGCATTGCCAGAAAAAAATGCTCATATGTATTTTTACAAAATATAGGGGATGGGATGTGCTTTTTATGTTGTGAATTTTTAATGTTGTAAGCCACCTGCTGTCACCTATGTGTGAGTTGAGTGATAGCCATGAACTATTTATAAATAAATAGTTCTACAATTGAGAATTGTAAAACTGTTTTGATAGAGATGGTCACAGATGATGGCATATTTCTCAATTTAAAATTCCTGCATAGTTTTTGACTTATCCTCAGGAAGAAGTAATGTCTTTCTCAGCATTCAAAGTGCAACTTGCTGTACTCATGTTACATCTCTATTCAGTATGGTTCAATGACTTCTAGTGTTCTTCTGGGTGCAATTTTGGAGGTACTGGTTGTCACCTATAAAGCTGTTCATGGCATAGCAATTTGTGGGATGGCCGCCTCTTCTTACTAGATCAAAAAGTCAGTAAAAAAAATATTGTGGGACTCAGGAAGCAAGGTTTTTCTGCTTGCTGTGCCTGCCTTCTGGAACATGACTTTCCCCTGGAGAGTAGATTGGCATAAATCTTACTGACTTTTGGAAGACCCTCAAGATATGCATATGTTCCTAGGATTGGGGTTCCTAGGCTTGTTAGGGTCCGTATCATTTAATTGGTTTGGCTCCTTGGCTATATTTATTTATTTGAATCCTGCCTTTATGTTGTAAGTCATTTTTTATTTGTTGAAAGCTGCCTAGAATCAGTCTCTTTGAAATGACAGGTTATGTAAACCAACCAGCAAACTAAACAAACAAGCAAACAAACAAATAAAATATAACGTCTATATTTCTAAGCTTGACCTATTACAGATAGTTTTACACATACACACACACACACACACACACACACACACACACTCCAAAGTCACTGAAAACTGAACTTCAGTATCTGAAAACTCAACATTGTATTAAAAAAACCAGAAGGGAGAAATAAGTTGATGCTCTTACTTTGCCTCCTTCAGCATGATACTCCTTCTCTTCTGCACCAAGTAATTTGGCCAAACCAAAGTCTGTGATCTTTACATGCTGGGGAGTCTTAACAAGGACATTTCTAGCAGCCAAATCACGGTGTACCAAACGACGTTCCTCTAAGTAATTCATTCCCTAAACAGGTTAACAGTTAAAGCATGTTACTGTACCACATAATATCTATAGCCACATTACAGAAAATATTAAGAAAATGAATTTTGTACTTACAGAATATTGAGGCAGTCACAATAAAGCAGTTGCTTTTTCAGAAGTATGGAAAAATGAGTGCATGTGCAGAGCAAGAATATTTTAATATATATTAATTAAAAACACATTCCTGGTACTCCTGGTTGTGGTTAAGCAATCTCCTGGGTTGGGCATGGAGCAAAAGATCTGCTTGTCAAATTCAGTTTCCCACAGTGTAGAGAAGAAATAACTCTAGCAAGCTACAGGAATGTATTTGAGTTAAGATACATTTCTGCAGCTTGCCAAAGCAAATACTTGAGAGTTTGAGCTCCATTTCTGCACCCTGCTGGAGGAGCTCAGTTTCCTTCCATTCATAGAAAACGACTGTTCCAACACACTACAGGAGTGGAGCAGGGATATTCCAGATGTCTGATTCTGCTAGAGTATTT
The DNA here is from genome assembly GCF_049901715.1 of Pseudonaja textilis. Taxonomy (NCBI): domain Eukaryota; kingdom Metazoa; phylum Chordata; class Lepidosauria; order Squamata; family Elapidae; genus Pseudonaja; species Pseudonaja textilis. The sequence continues at coordinate 72,387,478 of NC_142008.1, forward strand.
CAGCTTCCTTCTGCATGTGTAAGAGAAATGATCCAGTGAGTTTCAGAAACAGAACTCGGATCTTTGGGATCTGAATTCCATTTCTTCATTTAACCAAAGGGAATTCAGCTCCCTTTGGAGGATGCTCCTACCTCTTGGTAGGAGACAAGAGGGCATCTTCTCAACAGGAAGCAACAGCTTGCAATCTTCCCTGCTGATTTTTTCATTGACTGGAAGAGAAGATTGCAAGTCATGATCAAATGATTGCAGGGCTTTTTGCTACTGGTCATAAGTATGAACAGATTGCAAATACCCAGATTGTGATCATTTCACTGCAAAGGGTGAAAGTGTGACATTTTATAATGACTGGAAGTGCTATATGGGCCATAAAACACCCTCTCTGAATCTGTTGTAACTTTCAATGGACATTAAATAATTGGCTTTTAGTTGAGGACTACCTGCATTTTAAAACACATCCAAAATTGTAAGGGAACTTTTATTTTAGCATGTGGAAACTGAAAACCAAGAACTACTTGTAGGCATCAGCTAGATCAGAGTGACAAACCTAAATTTAGGTCAATGTTCTAGACATTTTTGGAGAACTAGATGGAGTTTGTTGTTAATATACCTTTGCAATCTGCACACACCAGTTGAGAAGGTACTGGGATCCAATGTTATCTTTGTGTTCTCTAACATAGTCAAGAAGGCAGCCATAGGGCATAAGCTGGGTGATGAGCTGGACAGTTGATGTGAGGCAAATTCCCAGCAAACGGCACACATGGGGATTATCAACACTTGCCATCACGTATGCTTCCTAATCAAGAGAAAGAGAAATTACCTACTCTATAAGAAATTACAATATTAGGATATAGCATCTTGTCTCAGAAGGTAAGATCTGCCCCCTCTCTTTCAGATTTCAGGAAAAACCTTAAGACCTGGCTGTGCTGTCTGGCATGGGGTTCTAAAGGAGAAGCTGCTGGATGGAGGCACTAACAGAGAAGGCAGCCTACCTCTCCTCTCAAGACCCTTATTTATAATTGAATGTTGGTTTTATCTTGATGCAAGCCATTCAGAGTCACCTAAACTATGAGATGGGCAGCAAATAAATTTGAGAAATAAAAATAAATAAATAAATAAGTAGTTTATAAATTACTACAATTAATTAATCAACAGAATTAATCTGAATCATGCTAAATTATATGTGGAATGAGAATTAATCTGAAGGCTAGAATTGATACCTGTTATACTTCAACATAGGACAATTATATTTTAAAATTTTCTCTCATTTAAATGGTAATTGCATCAGGATAGAAGTCCAGTAGGAAGAAGTCAGTGTTTTTTTCTCTTCTTTAATATACATGATCTAAATAGGTACAGTATATCCACATATCCAAACGACAACTTTTAACTGTATAATTGTAAACTGCAAATTACCATCTTTGGCTGAATACTGCAATAAAAACAAGGTAGCTTAATTGTAGTAATGTTCAATAAAAATAAAACAAAAACCATTATCTGTTATAACAATTTAATCAGTTTATTTAAATAACAATATAGTTTTTAATTAATCACTCCAACACATATAATGATGCTTCTCTGTCCATTCACTGCAGTAATCTGCTAGGATTCCTGACAATTAATAAATAAATGTATACTACATAAATCATAAGAAAGTAATTTGCCACTAGATTTTCCAAATCTGTAAATTAGATTATAAAGATCTTAATAGGCATTGTACAAATAAAAAATGGAGAATGGGAAGGAAAACAGAAAATATATATGAAATCAACGATATGGTCATAGACCAGAAAAGAGAAAACATATATTTTCACACTTACATTATGGCAATTGTCATTATTTAATGAAGATCATGTTAAGAGAAACCATAACAACAATTAGTCCCAATAAATAAAATTTCACATCTTCTCAAAAGTATCATAGCAAAGCTTTAAATTGGATGAAGAGGAAAGAAACTTGTATGTTCAGTTGCACCTTGAGGCCAACACCTAAACTAAGGACACGTCAATTTTTTCTTTTGATTTCATCTGCTCTAGTTCTTTTTTCTCTGAAAGCCCAATCAAATAATATCTTAAACATAATATATGGAATCACTCATAATCATATAATTGTGCTTTTCTGTCATCAGTCTCACTTAGTCATCTAGAAAGACTCCTCCCTATTTATTTTGCCAAGTGTATATTTTACTGAAGCTTAAATAGTTACAGAAGTAGTATAAACTGAATCTGAGATTTTCACAAACAACACTAGGAAAGTTCCCTCTTTCTCCATTGACTATCCCCCAATTATCATCAAATGTCCAATCAAGAGCTTGTATATTGTTCAGGAAACAAGTGCTCAGTTCTTAGCTCTGCATATCATTAATGATCTTGGCTGGTTGCAGCTTCTCACATGGCTCAGCTGGACTTCCATTCTACCCTTTCTTCACACTCCAATCCTCCCCACTCCCCCTCAATGTCTGGTGACCAGCTCATGAAGCATCTCACTATCCAAGCTTCACCTATTGTTTTTTAATAAACTATTTAAAAAATGGAATGTATTATATGCCTGGATCAAATATACTATATACTATAAATGTTTCTATAAAGATTTTTTAAATAGTTTTTGTTCTGGACTAGCAGGCTTGAAAGCCTGCAACTCTGATTGGCCCGCGAATAGCAGATCGTGATTGGTCACTGCAGACTGATGCGACTGGCTAGTAAACGGGCTGCCACGATTGGCCCAGCCAAGAGCGGCAAACTCAAATCGCCTTCATTGGCTGCCTAGCCGCCGCCAGCCCTATATAAGGGGCTGCTGTGGCTGGGATTCTTTGCTCAGATCTGAAGTCACTAATAAAGAGCTGTTGTTGTTATCTGAGTCTTGCCTCCGTTCTTGAACCATCCTCCCAGATCTAACGCTGGCGACGAGGATGGGATGCGGAGGCAACGAAGTCTACTGATTTTGAACTAGCTGAAGGAGCACATGGCTGACAGAGCGCAACGACGGCGACATGGCCAGCAGCGCTATACCACCCACCCCATTCGATCCAGCTAGCGAGGACTGGGACTCATATATGGACAGATTTCAAATGTTCCTAGAGTCCAACAACCTAAAAGATGCCACGCCCAGCAAGAAACAGGCCATTTTTCTAACCCATTGTGGCCCAGCCGTTTTTAAGATGGCTAAAGCATTAGCGAAACCAGCTGAAGTTAAAATGATGGATTGGGACACCCTTGCTCCCATCCTGCGCAACCATTATGCCCCAGCAGTACCAACGCTCATTCGCAGACACGAGTTCTATCAGAGGGACCAGCGTGAAGGTGAGAGCGTTGGGGATTTCATGGCAGACCTGAGGAACCTGGGCGGTTTATGTGGCTTCGCCAATCTCGAAGAAGCCATGAGAGACCGAATCGTCCTTGGCCTTAGAGATCCAACTGTCCAGAGCAAGATCATGGCCAAGGGAGACATCTCACTTGCAGATTCCATAGCAGACACCACCGCAGCTGAAGCCACTCGTAAATCAGCAGCACAAATGCGCCGAACCAGCGGAACCAACCGCCAACCCACCAACGATGCTGGGAAACCTTCAGACAAGTACACATCGACCACCCATCATGAAGATGTCGAGTCATACTCAGACAGCGAGGAGGAAGAAGTCCACAGACTCCGGACAGAACGTGAGCAACAGGACCAGCGGGGCCGTAAACCCAACTACCAATGTGCCGGATGCGGGGGAAACCATCCTCAATCCGAATGCAGATTCTTAGACGCCATGTGTCTTTTTTGCGAAAAACGAGGGCATATTGCGAAAGTATGCAGAAACAAAGGAAATTCCAGCCCCAGACGGAGAGGGAGGAATGATGGCAACTCCACCACACAGAGGGACTGCCCTGGCCACCAGTGGAACCAGTACAGCAGACCCCAAAAGTTTAATGGCACACCCAGACGAGAAGAGGCTCATCAAACCATCACCATCGGCCACGCTTCATCGCTAGATGCTAAAAAAATCCGTGTAAAGGTCACCATCGAAAATAAACCTTGCATCATGGAAGTTGACTCTGGGTCCTCACTATCCATGGTATCCTGGAAAACGCTCAAGCAACTGTTTCCCAACATCCGACGCCAAGACCTCAGCAGTCAAAGACTCATACTGAAAGATTATCAAGGCAACCGGATTCCAGTCGCAGGTAACCGCCATTTCCAGGTCTCTTTCAAGGGACATAATACAATTCTACCACTCACCATTGTAGACAGAGACCGGCCAAGTCTATTGGGCCTTCAGTGGTTTGCGCCATTAGGAATCGGAATGGCTGGCATCCATCGTACTGAAGACGATGACTGGGAGGCAGCCCTCGTCCACGATTTCTGAGAAGTGTTCAGCGAAAACTTAGGCAAGTACAAGGGGTCCCCTATTTCGTTTAATCTTTGCCCCGACATTGCGCCCATTCGCCTAAAGCCACACCGAGTTCCCTTTGCTCTTAAATCCAAAATTGATGAGCAACTGGACAAATTAATTGCACAAGGCGTGTTAGAACCCATTGACCACGCCCGATGGGAGACACCAATTGTCACCCCCATAAAGCCTGACGGGTCCTTGAGAATCTGTGGTGACTACAAGGCCACCCTCAATCACGTGCTACAGCAGAGTGCCTATCCAGTACCAGTCGTTCAGCATCTCCTGCATTCACTTGGGGGCAGAATATTTGCAAAATTAGATCTGGCCCAAGCGTATCAACAGCTGCCAGTTGATTCCAAAACTGCAGAAGCCCAAACTATAGTCACACATCGTGGTGCATTCAAATGCAACAGGCTCCAGTTTGCAATAAGCGTGGCCCCAGGCATCTTTCAAAGCCTGATGGAGAGACTATTACAAGGCATAAAAGGGGTCGTGCCCTATTTTGATGACGTACTAATAGCAGCCCTAACAAAGAGCCAATTAGAGAAACGCCTCAGAACAGTCCTACAAAGGTTCAAAGATGCTGGCCTCAAGGTTAAGAAGGAAAAGTGCCAGCTATGCACAGAAAGGGTGGAGTTCTTGGCTACCTTCTTGACAAACAAGGAATCCACCCTACAGAAAAGAAATTGGCAGCTATCAAAAATGCCCCAAGACCCAAAAACAAAACTGACCTCCAAGCCTTCCTGGGACTTATCAACTTTTATAACATTTTCCTACCCCAGAAGGTGACTGTTGCTGAGCCCCTTCATAGACTACTTGATAAAAGGGCCTCCTGGATTTGGGGATGTCGGGAGGAACATGCCTTCCAGCAAGTAAAAGACCTCCTTACCTCTGATGCAGTGCTAATTCAATATAATGAGACACTCCCCTTAACTGTTACTTGTGATGCCTCACTGTTTGGGGTGGGGGCCATCCTGAGCCACGTCTTACCAAATGACTCAGAGGCACCAATTGCATTTTTTTCAAGAACTCTGTCAAAAACAGAAAGAAACTATAGCCACCTAGATAAGGAAGCCCTTGGTATTGTCTCTGCGATTAAAAGGTTTCATGAATATGTATATGGGAGACCATTTTCTATTATCACAGATCATAAGCCATTACTTGGCATTCTGGCGGGCGACAAACCTACCCCACACATTCTCTCCCCCAGAATGACGCGATGGTCGGAATTCCTAGCTGCCTACGACTATCAACTAAAATATCGCCCGGGGAAATCTATTCCTCACACTGATGCCTTGAGCCGCTCACCACTACCCGAGCCACAGGAAGACCCAGCTCCCACTCTCCCAGTACTACAGATCAAGACAATTCCCTCACCTCCACTAATGGCCCAGGACATTGCCTTTGAAACCAAAAGAGACTCTTTTTTGGCACGAGTTCTTGGCTGGGTGGAGAGGGGATGGCCAGAATACGAACCCAAGGAAACCTTTAAGCCATTCAAAAACAGACAAAGAGGGTGTGTTTTATGGGGAGACCGAGTCGTCATACCAACTAAACTACAAAAAAAAGTCCTACAAATGCTACACGATGGACACCTGGGCATCGTGCGAATGAAAGTGCTGGCAAGGAGTTACGCCTGGTGGCCAGGTATGGACAAACAAATTGAATCCTGGGTCGCCTCTTGTAACAGATGCCAGGAAAACCACTCAGCCCCACCAAAAGCTCCACCAGCAGAATGGGAAACACCCAGGGGTCCATGGTCATGCATTCATATTGACTTTGTGGGACCTACTAGAGGCCACACTTTCCTAATAACTGTAGATGCGTATTCTAACTGGCTCGAGGTCAATAAAATGAAAACAACCACTACAGACGCAGTCATCAAGAAATTAAACAGACTCTTTGCCACACACGGCCTACCTGATGTCCTGGTTTCTGACAATGGGCCCCAATTTACTGCCTTAGCCTTTGAACAAAACCTAGCTGAACGGGGCATCCGACACGCACTCACATCGCCGGCTTATCCAGCGGCGAATGGTAGGGCTGAACGAATGGTTCAGTTCACAAAGAAAACCCTACAGAAAATGGAACAAGGTAATATCCATGATAAAGTCACTAGAATGCTGCTTCTTCAACACATTACACCTAACAGCACGACTAACAAGAGCCCAGCTGAACTCCTGATGGCCAGGAAACTCAGATCGCCTCTAGACCGCTTGCACCCTGCCTACACCCCGGAAAAGCCCCTGGGTTCCATCAGCAAGCATCGCGCCTTTAAGGTAGAAGACCTTGTATTCGCAAATTTTTTTTCTGGGGATCCCCTCTGGATTCCTGCTCAAATAACTCAAGTCACGGGTCCCCGCTCCTACCGTCTACTGACCACTGATGGCAGAGCGTGGAAATGCCATATTGACCAGCTACGCTCTAGACTGACCACAACTTCCATCCCTGACCCCATCCTCGACATCAGGGGGGAGGGGAAGCCATGAGCCCGGAAATAGAACCAACACCTGTTCATTCAGAACCAACCCCAAGATCGCCACACCATGGCTTTCAATACTCACCAGCTGTAGTTGAACCTGGGCAGACGAACATTTCACCAAGAAACAGCAGCCAAACAGGTTCAGCGAGCCCGGGGAGCCATAGCGGTAGCAACGAAGCTGAGGACTCAAACACCCCAGGGGCATCAGAGGAGAGTCCCAACCATGGCACCGGTTCACCGTTCCAGCTAGATCCAGCTAACAGTCCATCTGAACCCGAATTTGAACATGGACAATTGGAATTGCGTAAGTCGGGTAGACAGGTACGAAGGCCTGCCTACCTGCGAGACTATATAACTCCACCCCTTAAATAGAACCGAGAGGGGAGGGGTGTTCTGGACTAGCAGGCTCGAAAGCCTGCAACTTTGATTGGCCCACGAATAGCAGATCGTGATTGGTCGCCACAGACTGATGCGATTGGCTAGTAAACGGGCTGCCGCGATTGGCCCAGCCAAGAGCAGCAAACTCAAATCGCCTTCATTGGCTGCCTAGCCGCAGCCAGTCCTATATAAGGGGCTGCTGCAGCTGGGATTCTTTGCTCAGATCTGAAGTCACTAATAAAGAGCTGTTGTTGTTATCTAAGTCTTGCCTCCGTTCTTGAACCATCCTCCCAGATCTAACAGGTTTTTTTTTAGTCTGCATGTTTTTATTCCACTGTAATAAATCTAGTATCATAAACATATCTTTCTTTGCTTCCTCTTTTACAGACCTGTATTTCATTAATTATTTTTAAATGTTTTTAACCTATTTCCATGAATTGACTGAAAATTCCAAATCTTTATAAACATTAACTTGAATTCTGCCAAATAGAAATTTGGTCTACATTGGCTGTACTACCTATCAGCCATCAGAATGTGAAACTGTTTTAGTATTTGAAAATGCCTATTAAATTTGATAATATAAAAAGTTTTCAACTCCTTTAAGAAAGAATGCTGAAGCCATTGTGCCACCATGCACTTTTAAAATACTTTGAAAAAATAGACTGAAGTTTTTGTTATTATAGTTTGGAATCTCTAACTTTGCATAACTTTGCTCGTTCTGAAAAGGGACAGCATGCTGTCTACGTATGTGTTATGTTCATAATAGTAACATTTTATAATTATGAAGATAAGATAAAGGAAGGAGAACATTTCTTACGCACTACAAAGTAATTACTTGAAACAAATTAATCTTTTTTAAGGCCACCTAAATGTGCCTTTACTTCGTTTTTGTAAATTTCAATTCATCTACATAAGATTTGTCAAAAATTTACAGTGAAACATTAAATACTATTTGAAGTTATAACAAACCATCCCAAAAGTTATGACCTATTCAAAGTTAAAATAGCTGCAATGGGTCACTTTGGGGCACTTAACAATTGGCACATTTTTATGGCCATTTGCAGCATCCCAGGATCTTATGAGCACAACTGCAATATTTTTGTTGTTTTTTAGTGTTTACTCCTGGTTTCCAGTAAAAAATGCCCATTGGGGAAAATTAATTCAATTAATGACTACCCTATTTGCAAATGGCTGATGCAAAAAATGTCAAAAAATTAGTTTTCATCATGTCATGCCTCAATTTATGACTTAGGACTGTAATTCCAGCGTCAATTATGGGCATATGTCAAGGACTACCTAATGTCATTTGAAGATGTCTAAACACAGTCTCTCTGCCATTAATCCCATTGAGAATAAAAATCAGTTGCAAAAAATACTACCATGACAAAAATATTTTGCCTTCACCAACAATGCCTTAATATTTATCTACATGCTATGAAGTCCCTACAGCTGATATTTTAAAACTTCAGAAAACAAAGAAAAAGAAAGCTTACATCAAGAATTTCTTTGTTAGCTTTGGGTGATGTAGCCTCTCTTAATTCCTTAATGGCTACAGGAATTTTAACTTTTTCTCCTTCTGGGATCCAGAGACCCTGTTAAAAAGATCAAAATGGGTAAACTTAAAATAAATTAAGACAATTAGGAAATAAAATAGATTATGAACAGACTTCAATACATCCATATAAATTACATGGTTTCTAGATAAATTATGACAGTAGATATAAAGATACCATATATTTTAAAATGTACAAATATTTGAGTGTGCAACAGCATGATTCTATGTACATTTATGTTGTCAATGGGAGTTAATTCCAAATAAGTTTATAAAGAACTGGTTTTTTACTTATATACAGACACAAATACACACATATTTAGAAAAGGTTATAATTTACCTGATAGACAGTACCAAAAGCTCCAGAGCCAAGTACTTTTACTTTTTTAAATTCTGTTTCTTTTAAGATTCTTAGAAGTGCTTGGTTTGGTGCTTCCCCACTTGGTGTCAAAGGTTCAACAAGCTATTGAATAAAAAAGGGCATGGTTTAAGAAGAGACAATTTCTTTTTAACCATAATAGTGTACAAGGCAGGCTGGTTTTTGAAAAATGTAAAACTATTCAAAACCTATTTGTGCTATATTATAAATCCATAACAAACTACTTGGCTGAGAAACAAAAGATCAGCTTCCTCATCATTAGAAATACCATCATGATCTTATTTATATTATAATACTTCTAATTATATTAGGAACTAATATTTAGAAATATGTGGTTTCATCCCAGAGAGAAAGCTCATGATTCCTATTAAAACAAATATGGAATAACAGACAACTTAGAAAGTGTCTGAGATGCTAGTGCATTGTGAGTCCATACTAGTTAGTTCTCTTCTGAATCATCATCATCATCATCATCATCATCATCATCATCGATAATAATAATAATTTATTTATTTAATTTATATTGCTGCCTATTCGCCCATGGTGACTTGAGGCGGCTTACACAATGTAAAACATGTTTAAAACAAAAAATAACAATAACAATAAAAAACAATAAAAACTAACAAAAAGAATTAGTTATATTTACCTCTCTTTCTTGCAGCAGTCTGCGCAAAGTACGTTTTCTAACAATCCGTCGTCTACGCACAAAAAGACCAATACCCAGGGCTATAACAACTAAGCAAAGAATGCTCCCAACAACTCCAGCTGCAATGGATGGGATTTTAGATCTACAAAACAGAAACAGTTATTATTGCTTCAATGTTATTGATAAAGCCAGTTCATTGTCATACGTGAGCAGTTAGAGCAGGGGTGTCAAACTTGTGACCCACGGGCTAGATGCATCACATGCTGGTCCCACCCGCACCCAGTTTAGCGAGGGGGAGGGAAAGTCCCAATACATCATATGATGACACTGTAATGATGCAAGTTTTATACCACTGATTTAGAGCATTATTCTTAAAAGGAAAGGGAATAAAATATAATTTGATATGACAAAATATTCAGGCAGTGGGTTCCCCCAATGCAGTCTAAAGCAATGAAGTTGCAATGGACTGTGAGAAAACCCTTGAAGAACAGGAAGAAGGCTTGTAGCTTTGACAAAAGTCTGATAAGAGAAATCTGAGTCCAAAGCAGGAATAGGAGAAGAGAAAACACTTCAGAATTGACCCTCCTTAGCTCTCTGGAACATAATGGTACAGGAAAGAGGAAGCACTGTCAGCACGATTTTGTTGCTGTAACCATAAATAATAAAGGTAATATTAATATTATTGGTTTTAGTTTCCTGGTGTAGACTACTGAATGAAGAACATGTATGATTTGTGAAATTCAATGGCATTTCTGTAAAATTATGACTATCAAACTATAATTTGATATGCATCTTCATATTTGCCAAACATAAAAATAAAGTTATATCATCTGTATCTATCAATACAGCTACTAAGATAGTAATTCTCTATAAATATACCAACACTTATATTTCCATGAAGGGAAACAAAAATATGCTCATCTCATATATTATTATGGAATTTTCTATAATTAGAAAATTAGCTATAATTATAAAAATAGACATTAGGAAAATTAATGTTGTACAAAACAAATATATGATTATGTGGTTAGAACCTAAGATGCAACTCTAGCATAGTGGAAAGTTTATATCCATTAATTGATTTTTAAAATATGATTAGATTAATGATCTTTTTCCTATTGTCTAATATTTTTGTGCTATGATTTGAATACAGTGAATACATTACCTCTTCCTTATTGACCATTCATATTAAAATCTGTGTAAACTGATATAAACTAATAGTGGATCTGGGTATCTTTTCTAAAGCTACAACTAAAGAAACAAACTTTGTTACAAGAATCCATTTTATTAAAAACTGCTTTGTTTTGCCACAATATTCTTGGCTTAATAGGACACAGCTATAAATGGACATCTGATTTTACATTAGTTAACAACAATTACCCATTAGGACAGCCTTCGGGTCCAGGTCCTTTGCATCTACAAATGCAAGGAAAATAAAAATGATTAGCAATAGAATTAAAAAGAGAGATATTTTAATTTAACATTTAACTTTTTGCCCTGTGAACATCTGTAATTATTTTGTAAGAACATGTGATTATTAATAAATAAAGTACTTTGGCAGTTATCAGGAATCTTGTACCACATGTTTTTATTCAAGGGAGGTTCTGCTTAAGCCAAAGCTCTGAATTTGACTAACCTGCAACATCCTATCCCAAGTTGCTTTTTCAAGATGCAAATGGACAGATGAAGGCCAACTTGGGATAGCATATGTTCTGAGGACTTCCTTGGTGTGTTTTATTTCTTTTTCTTTCCCATTTTTGCTGGTAGGCAGGCCTTCAGCTCAGTGATTAGGGTTCTGATAACTTTTATTTTGTGCTCCAGAGGGTGGATCACACACAGATCAATATTTACATTTTGATTCTTTTGGTGAGAACCAAATGGGAGCACAAAATGAGAGCACAAAATGGGAGTTATCAGAACCCTACATTACCAAGCTGAAGGCCTTCTTCAGCAAAGAAGTTTGATAAATGAATGAATAAATAAATAAATGAATTTATTGACTTGCTGTTACTATTTAATAAGAAACAATAATAGATATTCTGTCTTTTTTCTCTAACAACTTCACAATCAAGACCTAAGCAATCATTTAAATAATTCCGTAAGAAATATTTAAAGTTCTATCTTTATTCTGTCAATGGAAGTAGGTAGGTGAGACCAAGAAATTTTGTTTATTATCAATATTTATACAACTTTAAATTATATCCCCAGATGATTAAGAATAAACCAATTAAAACACCATCTTTTATGGTGATCATAGTGGTATACAACTCAAAATGATCTTAAGCATTATTTCACATTTATCAATCAAATTAATTTTGTAAAAATGCTTTTTACAAACCACAAATGTAACTCTGAAACAAAGCTTGATGATGTGATTCTAAATGATTGTGTCAGATACACCATTGTGTCCCGCTGTTCTGTTGGAAAGGGAGGGAAAGGCTGGCTGGCTGCTGGCATTTTTTGCATGTTTTCTCTTTTGCTATAACTGCTTGGGAATTAGGATGGGGATTGTCTTTGGAGATGGAGCAGATTCCCTCCCAGCCAGTTCTAGCCTGGTTCCAAGGTCGTCTTGCCCTGAGAGTGACCTGTTATCTGCCTAGCACCAGTGTTCTCAAAACATCCTTGCAGCATCACATTGGCTGCCTGGTAGACTGATTGAGGGCTGGGTTTGGGGAAACAGAAGAATTGCTTTGTGCTTTGCATGGGACCTTCAGATTCCATGTGACTTTATTGTAACCACTTTCTATCAGTAAAAGTTCTTTCAATTCAACTCAATGGAATCAAGAGTTGTGCTTTCCTGAGGGACAAGCTGGGCCAGGTCCTTACATTATGTGAAATCTGAAGGTCCCATGCAAAGCACAAAACAATTCTTCAGTTTCCCTTGAGCTTTTCCTGTTCTGGCTGTTGTTCCCATCTCGGCCTCCACAGCTGCCTTAGGGGAGAGTTATCCTTTTGGTTCTTCCTTCCCAGTCTTCTATCTTTCTGACACCTATGTACTACCTGGGTCTTGATCAGTCTCCCAGGCTCCTGATTTCCTCTCTCCATTTGAAGAGGTCCAGCACGGGGAAGCATCATCTTAATAAGCTCCCCCTCTGAAGTCACCTTCCCCTACAGATCTAAGCTTCCACCACCACCTAAGCCAGTCATAAAAGAGATATTTTAGATTCCTGTAAACTTAGGGGGAACCTTCAACATTTAGTAGCTTGGAAGGATTTCGCAGAAGCCCAAATTGAATGGTTTGACTAGCACCATGTTAGGGATCCTAAATGTGTAAAGTGCTTTCATAATCAATATGCTGATAATATCCTAAATATTTTTTTCTGTTTTAACCTTCTCTCTCTTTTTATTTTGTTTTGTTATACAGGGCTAATGTGGCTATTTAGGTGGACAGCATATCAGATATACCATTGTGTCCTGCCATTCTATTGGGGTGGGGTGGGAAAACTTGCTGGCATTTTTTGCATGGTTTCTCTTTTGCTGAAACCTCTTGGGAATTAGGGAGGGGGATTGTCTTTGGAGACAAAGCAGACCCTCCCAGCCAGTTACAGCCTGGTTGCAAGGCAGTCATGCCCTGTGAGTGACCTGTTACCTGCCTAGCACTTCAGCATTCTGAAAACATCAGTGTGGCATCACATTGGTTGCCAGTGGACTGGTCAGGCGGGTCGGGTTTGGAGAAATGGAAGGATTGTTTGTGCTTTGTGTGGGATCTTCAGATTTCATCTGGCTTTACTGCAACCACTTTGTCACAGTAAAAGTTGTTTTGATTCAACTCAATGGAGCCAAGAATTTTGCTTTCCTGAGGGACCAGCTTGGGACCGTGCAAAAAATGCCAGCAAGCCTTCGCCACCCCCAATAGAATGGCAGGACACAATGGTATATCTGATATGCTGTCCACCTAAACAGCCACAGACTGGCTAGCTTATGCCCCCAAACAAGCAAAGTAATACTGTCTTTTAGTTCAAACTTTATTCCTGGGGATTGTGGACACATCTTTGTGTTTTGTTTTGTTTTGGCAATAGTACAAAATAGTTTGCTGCTCCCTTTTCTGAAATGTTTTTTTACTTTCCAGTCTAGACAACAGTCCTAGTCTATCTTCAAGCTTTCCTATCTCTGTGGCAAATCCCTATCAGTATACATATAATAATCGATGTTAAGTGTAACGTTATCTCTCTCTGGCTTATTACTGGCAACTGCAATGATAAAAAAGGAACAATTGTACTACCTAATACATTGCAGCATCATTATGACAAAGCGACCCATCAAAACTATTAACCAATGGTCATTTTATATTGGAAAATAATAGCTACACCATCATCTTGAAGAGTGATCAAATTATCCTAAGTAAAATATTCTATATATTGAATTTTGAATTAATCTTTATAAATTGAATTACTTTAATAATCTCTGCATTCCAAGTTTTCCATCAGTTTATTCAATCATATTTCATTGAGGATCACTCTTAGAACTATAACTTTAGAACATGAACCTATTTTGTGTTATCTTATGTGATTACATTGCTTTTAAAAATATGGCAATACATGTAATTACATCAAGATGTTTTCATTCATGATATCCTAACCACATGACTGTCATTTTTGAAGAAATAATTTCCATGTGTGTGGCATGTTTATACGTGTAGGGGTCCAAATCTGTATAACATTCCTAGAGAATATTCCTAGGAGCACATTGTTCTGATAACCAGGATCCTTGTGATTATGTCTACTTAGATCATGTATGGTTAATGTTCACACACACACAAAATCCTATATGACTAGTGTAATGTTTCAAGGAAGTCATGTTTGTTTTCACATAAGGATTTCTCAGGAATAATACATTGTTGGGTATATGTTGGCAGGACTATTAATTACACTGACCAAGAACTCACTCAATTTAAAGACATACTTGATATCAAAGAGGATATAGCTTACCCCATTTTTCAGTGTATAAGACGCACTCTTCCCACAAGTGAGTAGAAATTTCTGTGCGTCTTACACAGTGAATGTTGCCAAAGTCCAGGCCACCCACAGCTCTCTACCCTTTGGCCTCTGCCTCCTAGCAATTTGCCTCCTTGCAGCAAGCCAGATCAACTTCAGGACAGCCTGATTTAGCACAAGTAGTTGATTGCCTCCTAACAATCAGCTCTTTCAGCCTGCAAGGATCGCTATTTCCTATTGCCACTTTCGTGAGCCCAATTTTTGACCTCCACATCCCATTTTCGGCCTCTGTGCACCCTGTTTTTGGCTTTCACGTGCCTCATTTTTGGCTCGTTCTGATCCCTCCCACCTGGGGCACGTAGAGGCCAAAAACAGGGTGCACAGAGGCCAAAAATGGGATGTAGAGGCCAAAAATGGAGTACACAGATGATGGCAATCCCTGCAGCCTGAAACAGCTGATCGTTGGGAGGTATATCCAACCGATAATCAGCTGCTTCTGCTAAATCAGGCTGTGTTGAAGCTGATCAGACTGTTTACTTCAAGGAGGCAAATTGCTGGGAGGCAGCATCTTATATTCTGAAAAATACAGTATGTGATTTTATAACTGACCTATAATTTGCTGTTTTATTCTGGATGAAATGTGGTAATCAGTATATTATAAATTATAAATTCAGCACATGTGGCTATGATATATTTCATTTTATATACTTGTCTGCTCCTTCAAAATATCACAGTTCCATAAAACAGTATCTATGGAATGCTGTACAACTTCAATAAATCAAATCATGCAGAGTTCACTAAATCTGAACATATGCTTTTGTACCAATTTGTTATTCCACAATTGAAATCAGTGGCACCATTTACCATAAAACTGTAATTTAATGGACATTTATCCACTAAATGTGAATGAATAATTTGTCCCTTGTATTTGAAATCCACTAAGTTAAGATTGATTAAACTGAGAGTTTTCAGTAGCTTAAATGACATTTAAGGAAAAACTAGGATTTTTTCTTGTGGAATACTGTCATTACTGATACCAAATTAGAATTACCAGTATAAAATCAATAGGATTTAATCCCTGTAGACTGGCTGTGGGGTAGTTGAGGAATGAGCGCCATCCATGGTGAAGGTTTCCCTTTGGGCGACCCTCCTTCTCTTCCTTTCCCCTTCCTTTTCTTGCGATCCCCTGGATGGCTGTGGTGGGCCTGGGAGAGTGCACACATGTGGAGAGACCGTCCTTATGTGAGTGGCTGCCCACCCTGCACATGCCTTTGCTACACTTTGGGAGACCCCAGAGACTCGCTTAAGTTTCTCCCCGCGTGTGCACACCCTCCTGGCCCCACTATAGCCAGTCAGGGAAGTCTCTGCTGTGGCTGGTGCTCATTCCTCAGCCAGCCAGGATTTCCCAAAAAAAGAAATAAAAGGAGTAGCGAAGAGCCCCAAGGAGAGCTTGCTGGCTTGGCCCAGCCTCAGCTTTATGAGACAGAGGGAGGGAGAGAGACACACACAGAGAGAGAAAGACACACACACACACACAGAGAGAAGCAGACAGATACACACACAGAGAGACAGATACAGACATAGAGAGTGGGGGAAAACAGGATGATGGGTGAGCATCTTTGGTGAGGCTGTTCTGGCTTTCTCCATGCCTGACCCCCGGGGTGGGTGAGTGAGGTTCAGTGGGGCCAGCCCCCTTTTCCTGCTGCCCTGAGCTTCTTAAAGCCATGGCTGGGCGCTGCAGGCCCATTCCGATGTCCCCTCCTCCTGGATCCCATTCTCATCCTGCCAGGCCTCGTGTTAGTGAGGCCAGCATTGGTCGCAGCCAGTTGGACCAGTGTCTCGGGGCGAGAGCAGGTTGTCCATTTCCCCAAGTGACAGAGGCAGACCCAGCACCAACAAAGGCCAGAAGAAGCTCCAGCAAGAGTGAGGCACCAGAGAATCAGCCCTGGCTGCTTCTCCATCTCCCATCATCACCCTTATCTTCTCAGGCCAGGTGAGGGAGGGGAGGGGAGGGTCAGGGTCAGGACCAGCCAGTGATGGGACAGGGAACTGAGCAGAGGGCCTAAAGAGCCACATACAGCTCTAGAGCCATGGGTTGCCAACACCAGTTATAGGCCTTTATAAAATGAAGAACATAAATAGCTAAAGAGAATAATCACAATATCTTATGGACTTCTAAAAAGTATCAGTATAGCTATGAGAAGAAGGCTTAAATCAGAAGAGAATGGCAATATTGGGCAACATTACAATAATGCTTTTACTCATGTATTGATTAAATTTCCTCATTAAAGTTGATGTTTGTTCTCTGGAATAAAACTGACTATATACCAAACTAAAAATATTTTAAACCATAAAAATATAAAGAGATAAATTATAGGATCAGTTGTATTTATGTTTGATTGTGCATTGATTAAGTTAAGGTTCCATTTTGTTCATAAATTGAATTTTTTTATACATTGTAATTTTATGTTATCCTTTCCATTAAGTTTCAATTTAAAAAAAAATTACTTACCCACGAACACAATTCGGATGGCATAACTGACATATTAAATTTTCATCTGGGTATTTCCAGACTAAGGTATCATTTTCTCCCAAAATGCCAGCAGGACATGATTTAACACAATGTGGACCATCTTTTACATGAGCACACCTCAGGCAGTTGCCAGGACCCTGGACAACAAGCACAGCATTTTTTGTGGATATGAAATACATTTGCGTGTACATTAATAAATAAGTGATCGGGCTTTGTCACATGTGTGAAACTTCAAAAATTGACAAAAAAATCTTGCAGGGTGACAATGATGGATTTTAAAATCTGAAATATCTGCAGGTCAGAAGATAAAATGTATGTATCTTTTATTACTTCAGTATCATAATGATTTTTGAAACACAATTATTTTCAAAAATTCTATTATTATTTTTATTTTTCTACACCTTATGCTAAATATTTTGTACTAGAGATTTTAAAGAAAATACTAATAATATATTTATTTTGTACAAAAAGCCAGGGCCATCTGCTTCATCTAATTACAATTATAAAGATAATTCAGACTGATATTTTTCTAAT
This sequence comes from Pseudonaja textilis, assembly GCF_049901715.1. NCBI lineage: Eukaryota > Metazoa > Chordata > Lepidosauria > Squamata > Elapidae > Pseudonaja > Pseudonaja textilis. The sequence continues at coordinate 72,405,288 of NC_142008.1, forward strand.
GGGCTAATCAAGACATTTAAATATATAATGTCTTCTCTCCCTTCCAAGGAAAATGAATCAAATCCAATTTGCTTGATACCCTTCCTGATTAGTTGCAATGAAAAATAGACACAAAGTGCTTAGATGAATTATTTGTAAATAAAACAGTGATTGCAGATCTCCAACTGTGCCCTACTCTACCTTTTCAATTTCTCAGAAGAATTTAAAGGAAAAAGAAGGAATTTATTCGTGCTTAACATTTTGTAGCAGCATCTAAAAGTGATTAGAAAGATATTAGGGAATGTTTTCATGATGCTAGAAATTACTAGTGAATAGTTATTATTAGCATTATAATACTGAGGGACATCTGAATACTGAGTACAATTTTCTACAATTTCAGTACTATAAATAAACATACAAAATATTTGATTTTGTGCCAATCTGAAGTTTACAATATAAATTAATTTCCTCATAATCTTACCAATTTCCCAAAACCTTTTTGATTTGAGGTTAGAGGTTCATCCTCTAAGCTTGTGGTTTTTGGTTTCTACAGGCTATGTATCATCTTCAGTGGAATATAGGGAACATCAGTGCTGATGTTCTTCTGCTACTAAGGACTTTGTGTGCTCAGTAGGGGTTCTGATGAGAGAGTCACACCAAGTAAGGGTCTTGTGATGGGTAGATCACATCAGGTGAGGGTGATTGGGAGGAGAAATGCTGTTTGGGGGGTTGTGTGGATTGGCCGAAGGTTGGTGTTGTTGCTTGTTGGTTGTGTGGCTGATTTGAATTCTCAAGCGTTCATAGGCTGGTTGTAGGTCCATGTGTTGATGGAATTGCTTGTGGAGTGCTTGGCTTCAATAAACTCACAAACATGGCAGGTAATAGTGAGGCTGATGATTCTTGTATAGCTCCAACTGAATTGGTGCATTTGATGTCAGTGTGGATATCAAATAGGGATTTGGGAACACATCAATTGACTGTCAGCTGGTGTTTATGATTTTCAATTGACATGTTTATCCCACGTAGAATTGTTTGCAATTGTTAAAGTTAATTTTGTAAATTATATCGTTTCTTTCATCCTTCTGCAACTTGTCTTTGTTTCTGGATAATTACTGGTGGAGTATGGCTGTGGGTTTGTGGGCTATTGTTATTCCTAGAGGTTGGAAAATTCTGATCATCATTTCTGATACCCCTTTTGTGTATGGCAGGATGTTTTTGTGGGATGGTTGGCTCTGTGGTGTGTTGTAGTTTGGGGCTGTGTTTCAGAATACAAAATTTTTCAGATAGCCATTGCAGAGAAAGATGGCGAAGAAGGTCAGGATGCAACTTCTTTTGTGTGCAGTGAGGTAGTTGCTTGCAGAGCCGAGGATCTGGTCCATGTGAGTTGATTTGTGATAGACATGGGTTTCCAGTTCTCCGCTGTCTAGTCCAGGGATCGCCAACCTTTTGGACCTCAGGGACCACCAAACTCATAATTTGAAATCCCGCAGACCAAAACCTCTGGGAAAATCCCCCAAAAAGTCTGCAGGAAAATTCCCCACCCCATTTTCCTACCGATCAATAATTCTTTATTTGGGATTGCAGGATACCATCTCCAGCTCTGTTTTCAGGGGGAGAGAGAGTGTGTGTGAGAAAGAGAGAGAGTGTGTGTGAGAGAGACTTTTGGCTTCATGCAAGGAAAACAGCAGAAGCAGCAGAAGTCTTTCATTCTCTTCCCCAAACTCCACCAGAAATGAGTCTTTGTGAGACTTGACACGCTGGTGCAGCCTCTTGGAGCAGGATGCCTTGCAGGATCCCAAAGACTCATTTCTGGTTGAGTTTGGGGAGAGAAAGAAAGACCTTTCCTGCTTTCCTTGCATGCAGCCAAAAGCAGAAGAAGAAGAAAGTGGAAAGAAGCAGCCCAGTGGCCAGGCGAGATGCTTGGGGTGAGTGGGGCAAGTTCCCCCCTCCACCCTTTCCCTCTCCCCTCACTACCTTGTGTTGTTCACAATGTAAGCAATGCAAGCCTTGCGTTCCCATGGGCCATATGGATGGTGAAGGCTTGTGTTCCCAAGCAGCCTGGATTAATTGCTTTGGGGGGTGCTTTGGAGGTGCTTTGCATTTCTCTGTGGACCACCAAAATTTTCTCACAATTGGCGACCACTGGTCTAGTCTTCTTATGTCAAAGTCAAGGAATGGGATTCTTTTGTCTGTTTCCTTTTAGCATATGAATTTGATTCCGGGGAATATATTATTGAGTAGGTAGTGTTTTTCTTCAATTTGGTAACATTTGATGATGATGAAATTATTGCCAATGTAGCATGTCCCAAATTTTGGTTAGATGGTAAATAAGGCTATGAATTTGAGTCGTTGCATGACTGCTTCTGCTATTAGGCCTGATATGGATGATTCCATCAGGGTTGTGATGACCCAGGGCACAGTACAAGATCACACAAACAGCTGGCAGTTCAAACCACCCTTTATTGCTTCAAAGTTCCCCAAATGCTTGCACATTTCTAGCAAGTCTTGAGCAGAATGATAAGAAAACCCCACATAAACCTCAAGCAACTTCTGTCTGAAATTAATCCAGCCCAGCGCTGTCTGTACCAAGGCTGCTCAGCAATAAATCCAAAGGTATTGGGAAATCAAGAAGTTCAAGGAACAAAAGATCCAGGTAATTAGTCCAAAATGCCCACTGGAATGCAAGGACTCTTGGCCAGTTCAAGCATTGGCATGCACACTTCAGAAACTCAGCATTTGTTCAGAGGAGGAAGTGACATCATGGCAATACCAGTCTCAAGGGAATGGAGCTCTCCATCCCTGAGGTGGCTTCTCCTTATTCATGAGCTCCAGAGGGGCCAAAGCTGCCTTGGAGGGGCAGTAAGCAAAGGAGGGGCATCCTGCGAGGTTCCAGGGGAGAATGCAACTCCTCTGTAGAACCCCAGGGCTTTCTATGCCATGGTAAGGAGAAGAGACAGCCAAGAAGAGTGCTGGAGCAGAGTCAGTGAACAGTGTCTGGAACTGAGTGAGAAGAATCCTTTTTATTTAAAGTGCAACCCCGAAAAAGAAGATTCAGAAAAAGAGAGACTCAGAACTATCTTTAAAGTGGCAGTAACCTAACACAATATTATTTTATTTGTATTAAATAAGTTGTAAAATGTGATTAGAAAGGGAACATTTTTTAAACATAATAGTGGCATAATTAAAAATCAGAAAGGGGATAAATAATGGAAGATTATAACTCAATATAAATTTGTGAATTATTATTAGAATTACATAAGTCTGTTAAACACTACAAATATGATTAATAATATTTTATTTGTAGTAAAAAGAGGGCTGTTTAGAATATGGAATTGACACAAAAATAATATACTGAATGATAATCAAAGAATGAAAGTACAATTTAATAAAATATGTGTATTAATATTAAATTTTATAAGATTGTCAACTGTATTAAATATGAAGAATATTGTCATATTTGTTTTAAAATGTAGGACACTCCGGTGCCACACTGTTCACACAACAATATGTTTGTAAAAAACAAGAAAAAAAAACATTATACTTAAGAAAAAGCATTTGTTCCCAACAAATGTCCCTCCCCACAGTGTCTCCTTAAGTCTCATTCCCCTGGTATGCCTTTTGAAGATGGGCGGGGCATTCTCATCACCTGTAGATGCTTCATCTGCACTGATCACGCCTCCTCTCCACTCTCTGAGCCCTCAGTTCAGGAGGGAATGGTCCTGGCTTCTCGCTTGAGCTCCGTCTCTCATGTTCCTTCTGCCTCTGTTCACCCCGCCTTCAGGCCTTACTACTTCAGAAAACGCTTGCCTGGACTGATTCTGCCTTCCCCAGTTTCCTCCAAGGCAATGGAGCTGCCCCCTCAATGTCTGGCAGTTCCTGTTACAGTTCATCTTCCCCCTAGATTCAGACTCGGACGGGGGCATGACAAGAGTGCCTTGGTCTTGCTTACAGATTTTCCCATTGAATTTGAAGCATGTATCGATCCAGAAGTTTCATGATGGTTTCTATGGACATGGAGTGTTTCTGTGAAGTCACCTTTGTAGGTATGGTTTTGATGAATAGGTGATATATGGTTTGTTTAACCAAGTCAATGTCAATTGAGATGAAATGTGCAGTGACATCAAAGGAGACCATGATTTCTTCCTTGTTGATCTTTATGTACTTAATGAGTTGAAGAAATTGTTCTAGGGAGTTTATTGAGTGAGTTGAATCATTAACCAGGTGTTTGAGTTTCCTCTGCAGAGTTTTTACTAATTTGTACATCAGTGTTCTGGGTAGAGCATAACTGGGCATAAGGAGATCCCATTCTTGTTTATTTTGGGGAGTCCATAGAATTTGGGTGTGGAGGAATCTTGTGGTTGCATGTGTTTCCTCTCTAATAAGGTTAGCTATTTTTCTTTTTCCATTTTCCTTAGGGCTCTCTATTTTGTACTCTATGTATTTTGTTGGTTCACAGTGGATTATTTGGTAGGTGTCAACACCATTTAAATGGTTTTCAGCTTATAATCAGTTTTTCCATGACCACAGTCATCTGCTGGTGGAATGACGATGATTTTATCTTGTTTCAATTTCTTTAGTGCTCTTTTCTCTTTTTGGTTGAGTGTTTTGTTTTGTTGCATTGTATATTGGGGTTAATTCTTTGCCTAAGGTCTTCTTGTGTTTCTTGGTCCATGTGGTTTGTTTTTAGAATGGATCTGAGGTTGGTTAGGAATTCAATGGGATTGAATTTTTACATTTATATTTTATTAAATTATGAATTATTGTAAAATACAAAATACAAATGAGGACAATGAGGGGGAAGGGGAGAGGGGAAGAAAAGTGAAGAAAGGTAAGGAAAGAAAAAGCATTGACTTCTGATTCTCTCTGTTACAGTAGAATAAGGCATTAACAACAGATCACAACTTTTTGCTTTTCCATAATAATATGAACAAGTCATTTCTATGAAAATCTATCAAACTAATCTGTAAAACTCAAAATCAATTTTTCATTCTTTTCCATATCAAGCACGATGTATACTAAAGCCGAGGAACTTGAATCAGAAGGTTACGTTTGTCATTGATTTACTTATCATCAACTGAAAGAAAGGTTCAAAATGAATAAAAAGTGTTATAGATTTGACTTTGTAAAGAATGAATTGGAAATTTCATTATGTAGTAACAGTGAACATATTATTGCTAAAATTTATAAAATTGAAATTGAATTTGGAAATGAACATGTAAAACATTGTATAATTTAGTGGGCAAGGACTTTTGGATATAAGGTGATGCTCAAACAATGGGAAAATATGTGGACGAAGGGTCTAAAGTTTACATTAAATTATAATTTAAAATAATTTCTATAAGATGATGTATCATTGGTACTTAACACCAGATAATTTATCTAAGCCGTATAAAGATATGTAAAATGTATGTTGGAAGTGTTAAAAACAAAGAAGGGACTTTTTACCATCTATGGTGGACATGTGACAAAGCAAAAAAAATTTAGACTATGATTCATATTTTAATACAGAAAATCCTGAAATTGGAGATAAAAATGAAACCAGATTTTTCTTCTTCTTGGGTCTAATGGAAAAAGAACTGGAGAAAAAAAATGGAACTTTGTTATTATATATGTTGACAGCATCAAGACTATTGTATGCATGAAAATGAAAGGACTTTGATTCCTACTATGTAAGAATTGTTGCAGAAGTTGATGGGAGTTGGCTGAAATGGCAAAATTGACTACTTTGATTAAAGAAAAGAACATAAGTACTTTTGTTTCCACATGGAAACCACTTCTGATTTCATGAAGCCATATATGAGAATGGTCTTTCTTGTCATCTGATGGGGAGGTCTGCTGGATAGACTTTTGATTCATAGCTCTGAGTTGTTTTCATGGTTTTGGGGTGATGGTATTGAGTTTCTCCTGTAATGAACTGCATTTTTGCATTTGTGTTTTGTTAGCATTCCTGTGGATCATGCATTCTAAGGTGTTTGTCAGGTCAATTCTGATGGAGTTGAAGGAATGTGGTTTTTTTGTTCATCAATGATGTGTTGGCAGTTGTGGGCCTCAGTGATCATGAATCAAAGCATTTTGCATCTGTTTTGGAAGACTAGTTTCTATGTTTATGGGTAGTTGATCAGAGCTCCATAGTTTTTGGGGGTTGTTTGTTTGCAGAGAAATTTGTGGAAGAAGTGTAGCTGTTCGAATATTGGCAATCATCTCATAGCAAAACTCTCCCAGTGGCGGGAAAGTCTGAGCTCTGCACGCCCATGTACATTTGCAATAATGGAAAATATCTGTAGCTTGTGTGTAGGATGAGGGTGAAGGTTTATTCCTTGAGTTTTTGGGTTGGTTTTTGAATGTTTCATTACCAAGCTAGGTAACATCTTCAGCAGATGTTAACTTTTTTACCATCTCCCTTTTAATTTTCCCCTCCAATGTTACCTGAGGAAAATATCTCTACTGGGAAAAATGCCCTTCCCCAGTAGGTGACACCCTTGCCTCGTGGCAATCTGAGTTTATTCTTTTTCATTTCAGAATGCAGCCTGTGTGCAAATTCCATGCACTTTGCAGCAAGCATGATATTTGGCTGAAACCAAATGAGCAGAGACATCATTGGTTGTAAAACTCTTCAAAATATTTTTCAGCAGTTTTGTATGCATTGTCCAGAACAACTTCTCTGCTCCATTCTGCATTAAACAAATTTCCTTCTTTTTTCTGATCTCCCTGAAAAACATGTTATTTGAATTCAGCTAATAGTGACAACACTGAGACATATATGGGTGTTTTGTTTTTACTTCCCAATCAAATGTTCCACTGAGATTATACTGTGATTCCTGCATCTAATCAGTTGCAAACCTGCTTAGATTTTTGAGATCAGTTCCTGTAGGTTCTAGAACCTTTCTTAGTTGGTGATTGCTGTTCCTAATTCTCTTGAAACCTGTCTGGTTAGTTTTATGGCATTCTTATTATGTTATTCGCAGTTTGTAGCAATTGGGATTACACAAGAATTGTAATTTAATGCAATATTTTAAGACAAAGCAGCATAATTTAAATCCCAGACTTAAAGCCACTACAATTAAAATATTTTAAAACAATATTTAATATTTATAATATTTAATATTTATATGTAGTATTTTAAAAATACTATTGATAACTAATATTTGAAATTATAGCTACAAAAGATAAGTATGTTCTAAATCTGCTCTGCTTTCCCTGTTATAGTTTTGATGAAATGAATAAGGAAGCCTATACAGGCAAATAAATTATCATATAGGCTGAGAAAAACAGTTTAGGATTGGATAATTTTAGGTCCCTACAGTAAAATTATGTGCATCTTTTGAATACTAATCTTTTATTTGTGAGCACATTGATATCTGCATGGGACAACAATATAATATACACAAAAATTCTAATAAACTGTCAAAGTAAGTGCACTTACAGGTCCTGTGCAAGATAAATATGGTTCAGTTGCATTTTGCACAAGGCATTCTGAATGGCACTGAAAGCACTCCGAATTTTGTTCATATTCTCGAGGCATTCTAAAAGAAATATAAAAAGAAATGTCATATGTGTATGTGTATGTATGTATGTATGTATGTATGTGTGTGTGTGTGTATGTATATGTATGTATGTGTATATATATATATATATATATATATATATATATATATATATATATATATATATAATTTGTTTTTTTAAAGCTGAATACCATACATACATACATACATACATACATACATACATACATACATACATACATATATGTCTCATACTTTTAAAGACATTTTTACAAAAGCATTTTCTAAAATGTTTACTTAAAACACAAGAAAATTTTAAAGAAACAGCAACGTGTATAAATTAAACCAATCCTTTTACTTTTTCGGACTTCCAATATAATTTTTGCTTTCTTAAAATTCAAAACTTTTTTTATCATAAGTTATTACTTGTCTTTAGGTAAGGACAGAGCTTTGGCATGATAAATTTAACCATTACAAACTACATTAAAATATTTTGATTGTTAATTAAGTTCCTTAAAAATTATATTTGAGATTTTTTTCCTTGTGTCATGGTGGGTCAATTTAAAGTATCCTGATAAGGTTTTACCACACTGACAATCCATATCATCTTCCAATATGTCAACCAGTAAGAAAGCATATTATTCAAATTTAGACAGGCAAGAAATTTCTGACCATGTCATAATTATTAAAAAGAAAGAATATTATAAAAATATATATTTTCATTGTAGGGAAATATCAGAGATGCACTTCCAGATAAGTTTGCAATGTTAGAAATACCCATAGATATTTTTACTGTGTTCACTGTACATTGCTGAACACTTTATGGTTTCATTTAGGTAATCCTGTGAATAATGACTAATATAAATTTTTATTCAAAGAGAATTCCGATGATATGGTATAATTTACATTAAGGGTTTTGACAAACAGACAACACATAATTCAAGGAGTGAGTGAGCTCATAATACATATACATTTTATAGGATATGAATAACACAATTATGCTAAAACTACTTTGGATTCCATATATTTTTTTTTATAAATTAGGTTCATGTAGTGACTGTGGCCTAAATACACATGGAAATGAATTAACAGGTTCTATCTGTTAGAGATGAAATCTACCTCATTTTTGAAACCATTTAATGAATGATTAAAATGTGAAAACTGAAAGAGATGGCTTAAATAACTATAAACTTTATTATTCGTTACTGATTATACTGAACCTATAATTTGATGCAAAATTTGCTATTTAGGTTAGCACAATATATGTAGAAAACTTTTTTGTGTGTGAAAGCTAACACACAGATACCTTAAAGTGCCTTTAAATAAAGTCATTTTAAAAGTTTCATACTGTGTGTTCATTTGGTTTTTCCTCAATTTTTACTTAACTTTGAAAACCTATAGCAGCAGAAAAATGAAGAAAAATATTTTATATGAACCAATTATGTTAAATTTTTAGCACTGCATGCTTGACATTATAGTAATTCATTTTCAGAATCTTTATCATAGTTATTAACTTGAACTCAAAGATCTGCATAACTTGGCTAGTAGGATTTTTTTGAGGGAGAGATAACACTAACAGTAGAAGTTCCTTCTGAAATTGAAGGATGGTATTCAGAGGTCTCTGATGCTAGATCACACAAAAAAGATCTTAGATTGCATTATATTTTGAAGAATGTTCTCTTGATGACCACTGTTGCAGAAAATATAATATAAAAAGGATCACAGTCTATTACATTATGCTCCAAAACGACTTTGTTATGCAAACCTAATCATGTTTACTGAGATGAAATTTCATTTGAATTTATTGAGATGTTTTATTTAGGAAGAGTACTTAAGATTTCAAAATCTTACTAAGCATTTTCTCACATAAGCATTATTGTAGAATTGAAAAGATTTCACTTTTTTATTATATGGGATGTTTGAAACTCTTACCCTTGATAAATATTACAATGTTTTACACATTCCTGTTGGCGGATAAAATAACGGCAAGAAAAGCACTGGAAGGGTCCTGGGCCCCAGCAGCCTATATTTGAGCAGAGTGGATGGCAAACTTGTCCTGTGGCAGCTAAAAGACAGAACCAAGTGTTTATCATTATACCAGAAAAGAGAAATGTGCATGGCATAGTTTAAATTTATTTAAGCAATTACAATTTCTGAACTGTTAAAATCCAAGCAGTTGCCAAAATCCAGAAAAATCACCCATCCAGGAAACAATTATAATAGCATTAGCATAGCAATAGCATCTAGGTTTGTATATCACCCCATAGTGCTTTACAGCACTCTCTGGATAGTTTACAATGTCAGTATTATTTGAACATTCCCTCTAAAAATCTGGATCCTCATTTTACCAATCTCAGAAGGGTGGAAGGTGCCTGTCCCAGCAGTGGGATCCTACCTGTTCCACTACCGGTTCAGTGATCACGTGTGCGTGCACGCGCACCTAACACATGTGCACCTAACACATGTGTGCAGCTTTCCTCACATCAGATGAGGCCTGCAGCACCAATCAGCTGAGAGGATAAAGAAGAGAAAAGCGCAGGGGTGGATGGGAGGGCTGATCCTGCACTTTTCTCTTCTTTCTCCTCTCAGCTGATTGTCTGAGGCTTTTTTTCTTCCTCTCAGCTGATCTTCGGAGGCTTTTTTTTTTTTTTACAACTCGTCTGTCCTCTTAAAACTCAGTCAGTTCCCAGTACAATTACAATAAGACTACTGACCAATCATCCTTGCATCATAGCTTCATTCTGTGAGCCACATGTAGAAACTTAATTATGAGTTCATAAATGCTTAACTTTAAAAATATTGCTTTTGGAGCAGTGCTATAAAGGCAGGGTTTTTAGTAATGGATTCAAGGCTGACTCAGCCTTCCATCCTCCTGAGGTTGGTAAAAATGAAGACATATAAAATGAGGGGAAAAATGCTGATTGTAAATATTCAGAGAGTACTGTAAAGTACTATGGAATAGTATATAACTCTATGTGCTATTGCAATTGCTATTGCTTTTTAGTCTCTACTTCCCTGCCATAGTTAGGTAATTAATCAGTTAAAACTAATGAACTTGGTATTTATCAGAAAGTGAAACTAAACATGGGTTAGCAAACCTAATGTAAATAGCTGCTTTGTGAAACTAGAGAAAAGGTAAAGAGAAAATGCTATTTCTTTCATGTTCTGAGATTTCATAGTAATTTTTATTCATACATTTCAGGTTCAAAACCCATCTTGCTTTGCATCAATACCTGGGTTAATACATAGCAATAGCACTGACAAAGGTGGGATTCAAAAATCCCAGCAACTGGTTCGCTGCCCGGTTGCTGGGTGGGTGTGGCCATGGTGAGTGTTGCCTACTGGAACTTCCTGTTTCTGGTGGGCCTCCAGAGCCTGAGGAAGGCTGTTTTCACCCTCCCAAGGGTCTGGAGACCTCCCTTGGGCCTCTGGGGAGGTGAAAACATCCTCCCCCAGGCTCTGGAGGCCCACTGGAAGCCGGAAACAGGCCAGTTTCATGACTTCTGATTTTTCTGGGAGGACCATTTTTTGCCCTCTCAAGGGTCCAGAGGCATCCCCTGGGCCTCTGGAAGGGTGAAAACAACCTCTCCTGGGCTCTGGAGGCCCTCCAAAGCTGGAAACAGGCCTGTTTCCAGACTTCCGGAAGGCCCATTTTGCCCCCTCCCAAAGCCTCTGCACAGACCCTGCACTTACCTCCATCGAAAATGGGCTATGTGGAGACTCATGGGAGGGGAGGGGCAGAGTGGGCAGGGCCAGCCAGTTGGTTGTAATATTGGTTCGGCGAACCAGATGTAACTTTAACATCTGGTTCACCTGAATCAGTCCAAACTGATAGAACCCCACCCCTGCACTTAGACTTACATACCTTACTCTGGTGCTTTTGAGTACTCTCTGGGTGGTTTACAATGTCAGCATATTGCCCTCAACAATCTGGCTCCTCATTTTACTGAACTTGAAAAAATGGAACCTTGAGCTCCATCAGGATCACAGTTCAGGCTATGGGTAGTTTGCCAGCAATATTGCACTTTGACTATGTACCATGAAGGCTCCTTGGGGTAATGCTGTTATCCTACTGTATATGACATCTGTAAACATTTTGAACTAAATGGTTTTGGAATTCATGCAAGAAACTTATATTGCTTTTCAAAGTCTCAGACATCCTCATTTTTAAAAAAATCTAGTCTTATCAAAAAATTTGATTGCATGTATTGTAGACCAGGGCTCACCAACCTTTTGGACCTTAGGGACCACCAAACTCATAATTTTAAATCCCAGGGACTGCTAACTGGTTCTGTGGGTGTGGCTTAATTTGTGGGTGTGGCTTAGTGGTCTTGTGACTGGCCTGTATGTAAATATTATAAATATTTATATAAATATTGAATTTTTTATTTAAAAGAACAACAACTTTTACCCAAAATAAGGGAAAACAGGATTGAGTTGCTCACAGAAACACAGATTCATTCAGAGATCTATCTATCTGTCATCGGCTAGCTCAGTCTGTCACATAAAATTTGCTTGCAAGCAAACTCATAAAATTTACTAGCAAGCAAAAATAACTCACAAAAGTAACTCACAATACACAATAAAAAATTCAATATATTGAATTTTTTATATAAAAAAGAGCAATTTTTACCCAAAAGCAGGCAAAGCAGGCAGGCAGATATAGCTGCTCACAGAATCATCCAGTGATCTATCTATCTGCCATCGGCTAGCTCAGTCTGTCACATAAAATTTGCTTACCGTGAGTCTGCACTGAATAATAGAACCTTCAGTCATAAGGGAGGTTTGGCTGTGCTTAAAAGCAGAGCCGAAGATCTAAAGACTAGCTAGAAAGCAAGAAATCCAACAATTTCCTGCTTCCTAGCTAATCTAAATCTCCCAGCACAGCAGAACAGCTGATGGTTGGAAAAATAGCAATTTAGAAGGCAAGTTTGCCAGGTAAGGAGTGAGTAGGTGGGGAGAGTTCCCACGGGCCATGTAGGCGGCACAGCTTTGAGTTTCTGTGGAGCCTGGATTAATTGCTCGGGGATGTATGTGCTCTGGGGATGTGCTCTGCGGCCCACCAATTTTTTTTGCAGCCCACCAGTGGGCCACGGCCTACTGGTTGGCAACTGCTGTTGTAGACCACATATTCATCATCATCAACATTTTAGCCATTGTCTATCCACTGCAGGATGAAGGCCTCTTCTGCATGTTTCCAACACTTTTGAACTTTCCTTTGCCAGTTGGGTCCACAATATTTGCTGATGTCATCTCTCCATTTTGATTTAGGTCTCTTTTGTGGATGTTTTTCAAGTGGAACCCATTCTAAGACCTGCTATCAGTTCTTCTTGCTAAGTGACCAGCCATTCCCATTTCAATTCTTTTATTTTTTTGATGGCAACATATATTTTTGATTATTCTCTAATCCATGTACAGGTTTCTAACTAATATATGAAAAAGCAATAGCAACAATTTGGGAGCTAGAATACAAGCCCACATTTATACCATTTACACTTATACATAGCTAATTGCTCACAGGATAAGTACTTTCCCAGTTTTACCAGCATGTCTGTAGATTCATATAAGAAACCTCTGTCATAACATTAGCAAAATGATATGAAAATGCTGGCAGACCTAGATTCTGCACATGTGCATGCATGCACTAAAAGCCAGCAGAGGCCTTGAGGGAAGAATGTTTGCACAGCTCAACGGTATAGATAAATGCATACACTAATATGATGAACCATGTGATCTAATTAATTTTAAGAATATAAACTAATTTTCAGAAATATATGCCATTCATACATGAACCATATACACTTACCACATTCACTTTCATTTCCATTTTTGCTTATTTTTATTTTCTGTTTTGGTGTTACAAAAAGTTTCTTCCAATCCAATGTATTGCCATAGCAAAGGTGGCTGTTTCTCAAAATGGCTACATCTCCATCACTTATTTCTTTGAGAGACCGTAGTCCCAAAGATCTGATATTCAGGTTGATTACTGCAAGAGCATATTGACCTCTAAGGCAGAAAGATTAAGAAAACATATCAAACAATTTATTCATTAGGTTCAGAATGATACTTAACTCTGTAAGTGGGCAGTGTACAAGTCTAATGACAATATTTGGTCTGTTTCAACAGAGCTTTGTAAGTTAAAACAGACAGGAAGCAGCAGGTGAAGCTAGGCAGAATCAATTACAATTAGCAGAGCCCCTCCCCAAGGCTGTGTGCTTTCTCTACTTCTCTTCTCCCTCTATACCAAAGACTGCATCTTGAACGATCCATCAGTTAAAAAACTGAAATTTGCAGATGACACAACAGTGATTAGTCTCATCTGAGACAAATCTGCATACAGATAGGAGGTTGTACAACTTGCCTCGTGGTGTAACCAGAACAATCTGAAACTGAACATACTCAAAACCAAAAAAATGGTGGTAGACTTTAGGAGAAACTCTCCCATACTACCACTTCTTACAATACTAGACAACACAGTATCAACAGTAGAGACCTTCAAATTTCTAGGTTCTATCATATCACAAGACCTAAAATGGACACCTAACATCAAAAACGTCATCAAAAGAAAAAGCACAACAAAGAATGTTCTTTCTGTGCCAACTCAGAGAGCTCAAACTGCCCATGGAGCTGCTGATACAATTCTACAGAGGAATTATTGAGTCTGTCATCTTCACCTCTATAACTGTGATTTGGTTCTGCAACCCAACAAGACACACAGACTTCAGAGGATAGTTAAGACTGCAGAAAAAACAATTACTACCAACCTGCTTTCCATTGAGGACCTGTATACTGCATGAGTCAAAAAGAGGGCTGTGAAAATATTTACAAACCCCTCACATCCCGGACATAAACTGTTTCAACTCCTATCCTCATAACAATGCTATAGAGCACTGCACACCAGAACCACTAGACACAAGAACAATTTTTTTCCCGAACGCCATCACTCTGCTAAACAAATAATTCCCTCAACACTGTCCAACTATTTACAAAGTCTGCACTACTATTACTAATAATCTTCTCATCACTCCTTATCACCCATTCCCACCCACTTATGACTGTATGACTGTAATGTTGCTTGCATCCTAACAATTTATATTGACTGTTTCCTAGTATGATTTGATTGCTTATTGTACCTATGACTATTATTAAGTGTTGTATCTTATGTATCTTTTCTTTTATGTACGCTGAAAGCATTTGCACCAAGATAAATTCTTTGTTTGTCCAATCATACTTGGCCAATAAAGAACTCTATTCTATTCTATTCTATTCTATTCTATTCTATTCTATTCTATTCTATTCTATTCTATTCTATTCTATTCCATTCCATTCCACTCCATTCTATTCTAAAAGTAATAGTAAAAGCTGAGGTAAGAATTGGCAAAGAACTTGGATCTCCTGGTACTTTTAGACTTCAAAGCCATTCCTTCTTGTTTCCCAGTCTGTAATGACAATCCAGAAATCAATCTTACATTATATACTTTCAAGTCTGATCAGAAAGCAGTTTATTTCACTGGTGTTCTCCAACTTTCACATAAAACTACAGATAGAGCAAAAATAACTAGCCACATAGTAAAAATTTCTGGAATCCTGTCTACTATGAGTTAGGAAAAACAACCCAAATTTTTCAGTTCACCTATTTATTTAAAATGTACTTAAGTGAAAATATTTCTGAAGGTATTTTCACTCAGTAAAACAGAATTAGCATACAGAACCCAATATAGATTATTTTGTTTGGAAATTGCTTTAACATTCTATTCCCAGAATGATCATAATGTGTATCAACTCCTCCCACACCTTGCAATTAATTTAAGCAATTTCAAATGCAGGTTTCAGCCCCGAAAAAAGGAAGAACGTTTTAAAAGTTTGTGTGTGTACCATATTGTAGGCAACATTTTTCTCACTATCTCCTTTTAAGAATAAACAACTTAAACTTAGGAGAAAAATAAAATGGGATCCTTGAGTCCTGTGGATTATTGAATCTGAGAGACACTTTTCTAAACAGTAACTTTGATAAATCAGAAGAAAGAATAAATTAAACATTTCAAACCATCTTAGAAAAAAGAAGAAATAGTGGCAGTAGTGCTGATGCATTCTACTTTACTTTCAATTCAACTGCAAACTAGCAACTGATTTATGGAAGAATAATGATCTGGTCTTTTAAAAAAATCACAACTCTACATGAGTACAAGTTTCTTGGCATGCTGTTGTACTTACAATTGTTTTGTTCTACCTCGTATTACTTCCAGATTTTCAAAGCTACTCAAATCAGTGACATTTTCAGGCCAAACCTGGATCAATAGAAACCCTAAAACAAACAAACAACATTTACAAAGTATTTCTGACAAAGAAGAATGTCTTTTCTCTTCAATTTTTATGTGAATATCAAAATGAATCATGACATTTCAGGAAGCTTCAGCAGAGAGTTATTTTAAACCTTACTTTGTAAACAGTTTACATGCAGGCAACCAAGTCAGTTAAATAGTGTGAAGACTGGGCTGTGGACTTAGCTGACCGAGCCACTACAGAAAAGCCAGTTCTCCTTAGCAACTCACCATGGAAATTTGATCATTTTGTAGAATATACTGATCCTTATTTTTTTTACTAGATAAGTCCTTTTCAGAAATGTATAAAATGGATGATTATAAGAGCCTAATATTTTGGAAAGAATCTTAAATGGACAAAGGACAAATGTTTCCTTTATTTCTTCAATTTTTCCTAAGCTATCAAGAAACATGTATATTTCTTGTCCATCAGTCTATGAGGAACAAGTTAAAAGACTATTGCCCCCAAAAACTTGGCTATAGAAGTATACTATCCAGACCCTGAAATGGATGAAATGAAATGAAATGAAATGGATGAAATGAAATGGATGAAACTATAAACAGATGTTTCAAATGCACATTTTAAATACAAAAAACACCGAAATACAGAAATGTTAATGTATCTCAGTACAGTATTAACTAAGTGATTTGCACAGTTGAGTAGAATGGTTAAATTTAGAAAGTTTAACCAAATTTCTCACCATGAACATACATGAATGTTTGACTAATGCAATTGTACTATTCCAGAGAGCTAGTCTTTAGAACTTCGGCTCTGCTTTTAAGCACAGCCGAACCTCCCTTAGGATTGAATGTTCTATTCAGTGCAGACTCACGACAAGCAAATTTTATGTGACAGACTGAGCTAGCCAATGGCAGACAGATAGATCTCTGAATGAATCTGTGCTTCTGTGATCAACTCAATTCTGCTTTGCCTCATTTTGGGTAAAAATTGCTCTTTTAAAAAATAAAAAATTCAATATTTATATAAATATTTATAATATTTACATACAAGCCATTGCCAGCCAGTCACATGACCACCAAGCCACACCCACAAATTAAGCCACACCCACAGAACCGGTTAGCGGTCCCTGGGATCTAAAATTATGAGTTTGGTGGTCCCTGAGGTCCAAAAGGTTGGTGACCCCTGATCCATAGTACAGATTATTTGTGTCTTCTCCATATGATTCTGTCTGACTAGTGTGATCAGCTATAGTGGGTCCTGTTAATTAACACCTGTTGATTAAGCAGTGTCTTCATAGGACTGAGGAAGTGTGCCTTCTCAGATGACTTTTTGCCTGTGGAATGATTTATTATACTGCACCTGAAAATTCATGCTTCTCCCATCCTTTTACCTTTCCAAAAATGGTTAAAGGTCTGACCTAAAACTAGGATGGGGATTGTACTCCTTGGGGTTTTTTGTTCTGTTTTCTTTTTTTTTTTTTAGAAAAAAACTTTATTAATTTTACTTTTAAAAAAACAACAACACAGCTACAAATTATATACAACAAAAAGACAAACAGGTCTTGGCATAGGCCAAGAGGGAAAGAGAGGAAGGCTTGAGAGAGGAAAGAGGGAAAGGTAAGGGAAGGGGGGGAAAGAGTAGGGAAAACAATTATAATAAAACCATATTTTTGTGACTGTCTGTAAGGTCCTTTCTTCTTCAAAACTATCGTCGGCGGTGCTTTTCTTTATCTCTGCTTCGGAGGCCTCGGCCTTAATTTTCTTAGAGGTGATCTATCTTTGGTTTAGCCAAATATACAAAGGATTCCAATTGCTATAATAGGTTGAGGATTCTTTATTTTTTAATGCTTGGGTTAGTTTGTCCATTTCGGCGCATTGTAAAATTTTCTGAATAACCATAAGTTCAGTGGGGATAGAGGGTAGTTTCCAGCACTGGGCAAATGCCAGTCTGGCTGCGGTTAAGATATGGATTGTAATATACTTCGATTTTTTGGATATTTGTTTATCAAAAATTCCTAGAAGGAAGGTGTTAGTATTTGGGGATAAACCCCCAAGCAGAGTATGCAGCAGCAGTCAAGCCAGGCAGGCAAATGAGAGAGAGAGTGGGCCCAAGAGTATACACACACTGGAGACAAAAACACTGTTTGTGGTTTTAAAATAGTTATTTAATTCACACAGAGATTAAGAAGTGTCATTCAGTCCATATGTTATTATCCAGTATATCCATCCAGTTACAAAGTCCATTAACAGTAAATACAATGTCTTTATCTGCTTGTAAATCTTCTCCTCCTGATACCTTTCTCTCAAAGACAACGCTGAATCCTCAGCTCACTAAGCAAACAGTCCTTGTGTTCAGTTGAAATGGTATCTGGCACAGTAGCCTCCAAAAGTAAGCAGATAGACGTTCCAGAACAGCAGGCAGCAGACCAGGAACAGAACCAGGTGCATCCAGAAGCCGGGTCTATTACGTTTCCCTTCCTACCTATATTACTGCCTGCAACCGCACCCACAATGACATTGCAGTTTCTTGTGCTTAAAGCTACAAAACACTTAATCCTAGGTTTACATATTTATTCAACCCAAACCTGGTTGGTGTATCCATATACCCAACATTCTCCCCTTTTGGGTGACATAAATATGTAATGCCTTTACATTCTAAACCCATATTTTTCACAACTCTCTAGATGCTTAATGGCACCTTGGGCTTTAGTAAAATGATCAGCTACATTGTCCTCCGACATGCAGTACTCCAGCTGAATCAATTTACTCTGTACAGATTGTCTTACATTAAGATACCTCAAATCTGTATGTTTACTTCTCGTTTTAACTGCAATATTAGTGGCCATTTGAATTGCTGCCTGATTATCTTCATGTACAACTATGGGGTAAGTTACAGTTATACCCATATCCTTCAACATTTGTTTGTACATAATCAACTCAGTACACAATAAAGATAAACAGGAGAATTCTGCCTCCATAGTAGACAAACTTATATGCTGTTGCCTTATAGACTTCCAGCCAATTAATGTCTTACCCAGCATTATGGCTGTTCCTGAAGTCGACTTTCTAGTATCTCTTTCTGCTGCAAAACTAGCATCTGCATAAGCACTCAATATGAGATCACCTTTTGGTTCTAAATACAGTGCATGGTGTAATGTTCCTTTAAGATATCTTAGGATTCTTCTCAATGCTATCCAGTGACATTGAAGCGGATCATTATTGTGTCGTGCCAGCTGATTAATACTAAAAGCAATATCTGGCCTTGACCAATTGCTAATATATGATAAGCTACCAATCAAAGATTGATATAATGCCTTATCACATTTGGGACTTTGTGTATCCATTTTGCAAATATCCTGACTCATTGGAGTCTTTGCAGGCTTACAAAGTTCCATCTTATAATCTATTAGCAATTTAGATATCTTATCTTCCTGAGATATCTTAAAACCTTTCTGTGTTCTCAATATATTCAATCCTAGATATCTCTTTATCTCCCCTAATTGCTTGATTTTTATTTTCTTGGCTAATGATGTTATTATTTCATTTGCTTCATCATTAGTTTTAGTTATCAGAGCAATATCATCAGTAAACAACAATAATAATGATATTTTCCCATTCTTTTCTCTCTTAAATAGACATGGGTCAGCTAAACCAGCTTTAAACCCTATATTGTTCAGTTCCTTTACAATATACTGGTTCCATTCATAGCCCGATTGTTTAAGACCATAGAGGCTCTTCTTTAATAACCAACAATCATTATCATTGTCTCCTTTAACTCCATTAGGCCTTTTCATATAAACAGTATGTCTTAGTGGAGCATGCAAGTAAGCAGTTTCCACATCTAAATGGTTAACTATATATTGCTTGCTTGCTGCCCACACTAATGCTGCCCTTAAAGTTGCTGCTTTCAGACTAGGTGCAAATACTTCATCATAGTCTTTTGCACTTTGTCTAAAGCCTTGGGCTACTAACCTTGCCTTATGGATTGTGTTTCCATCCTTATCAGTCTTTATTTTAAAAATCCATCTGCAGCCAATGGGTTTTTCATTACTAGGTAATCTCACGTTTTCATACACTTTCATATCCTTCAAGGATTGTAATTCCTTATTGATAGCTGCATACCAATTTTCTTTCTCTTTAGAAGGATATCTTTTAATCTCATCCACAGTATTTGGGATTCTATTTTCCTGGCACACTGTATTAGCCTGGTATCTATCAGGCGGTCTAGAAATACGTGTAGTCCTTCTGGGTATTACTGGGCTTGGTTGAGTTACTACCTGTTCCTCATCCTCAGCTATTTCTTCCTCTAGGGGCTGTACTTCTTCCTGTACTTCTTCCTTTACATTATTTTTAAAGTTACAGGGATACTTAATGGGATTTCTGTATGATTCAATAATCACCTCGTTATTGTTATCCTGTTCTAACTTATCCCATCCTACGTGCTCTAGAAATTGGGCATTGGCACTACATAACACCTTAGATGTGCCTTTCTCCCAAAATCTATATGCCCTATGGTTAGCTTGGTAACCAACGAAGAATAATTGTTTAGCTCTATGTTGCCCTTTACGCCTGAGTTGTGTAGGGATATGCACCCATGCTGGTGCACCAAATGTGTGCAGGTAACTCAAATCAGGCTTCCTGCCATGCCACATGGTGAATGGTATTTCACCAGTGGTTGAGTTAACCACATTATTTAATAAATGATTAGCACACATTGTGGCCTCCCGCCACATAGAATCAGGTAACCCAGAATCAGTTAACATGGTACGGGTCATTGCCTGCAGAGTTTGGCCTCGCCTTTCAACATATGCATTGTGCTGTGGTCTGTATGGTGCAGATGTCTTATGAGCTATTCCAGCTGCCTTTAACCTATTCTGGAATTTGCTATTAACAAATTCCGTGCCGTTATCTGTCACCAGGGTTATAATTTGCCGTTTGGTTTTTCTTTCAGCAAACTTTAACCAATTGAAGAAATGTTGATATGTTTCAGTTTTGCTTTTCATTAGGTAGCAAAACCCATATCTTGAGTAATGGTCCATAATGCTCAGTATATATCGAGCACCTCCATACTGGGTTTCTTTGGACCTATAATGTCTGCAAATACTACTTCTAAAGGTTCTGTAGTTTTGAAACCATTTAGCCTATTTGCAGGCAATATTTTACTCTTATCTTCACAACAGACATTACAACGCAAATACTTATCACAGGGTTTTAACCTTATTCCTTCAGATAACTCTACTGTACGTTTTAGCATTTTAAAATTCACATGCCCCAAACGCCTATGCAATAAATGGATACATTCATCATGAGGCTTGATATTATTAAATACAGTCTGTGCCTCCCCTTTCTTACTATCATGTAAGACATATAATGCTCCATTTAAAGCTGCAGTTACCCTTTTGCCGTCTCTTTCCAGTATGCACTTATTATTCTTAAATGTAACTACATATCCTAGTTTATCTAATACTCTTACAGAAAGTAAGTTCATCTTTAACTGTGGTACATATAACATTTTTATATTCTGGTTTTAAACATGGACAATAAGCAATACCTTCACCCTTGGCCTTGAGGTGCCAACCATTGGCGAGTGATATACGTTGAGAACTTGTAGACATTTTTATAAACTTTGTCTTATCTCTCGTGATGCAGTGGGATGCACCACTGTCCACCACCCATAAATCATTCTTCATATCACAATTGCCAAGCATGGCCAGTTCAAAGGATTTCTTTGGCTTCTTTACATTCTGGCTTTTTTCTTTTCTGCAGAATCTTGCCAAATGTCCTCTGCCTCCACAATTAAAACACTTTTTAATTGTGTATGCCGTCGAAGATAAATTCTCTTCTTCCGGGTGCTTTACTTTACACAGCTGGTTTCTTTCCAGCCTTGCAGATAATTTCTCTTCTTTATTAGGCTTATCTTCTCTCAGCTGGTCACGTTCAAACCTTCTTCTGGCTTCTTCTAATAGCCTGCCAGTAATCTCAGTTACTGATAAACTGTCTTTTGGCAACACCTCTAATGCAGTCACAAAATCATCATAGCTTCGATCCAAAGAAGACAGTATGATGTATACTTGTTGCAACTCATTAAATATAAGCTCTTTTTCTTGTAATTCTTGAAAAATGCTTTTCATACAGTTTAAATGAGTTAACATGTCTCCATTTATCTCAAGATGTGTTCTAAACAGCTTCCGTGTAAGATTGATATGAGCTCCTACACTGTCTCGAACATAAATCCTTTTGAGATTATCCCAGCAGTCTGCAGCATTTTCCACTCCACGGATATGAATGAGTTGCTGGTCAGACAGAGTGAGACCTATGATGCACAAAGCCTGTTCATTCTTTCGTTCATAGTCCTGTATCAGTTTATAATCCTCTTCATCATTAGGATTTAAGTTGGATACATCTGGTGGGTTTGTTATTATGTCCCACAAACCTTCTCTTCGTAGAAGTAAACTACATTTCATTGACCATGAAACATAGTTTGTTTCATCTAGTCTGGATATCATGGACAGATGTGGCAAATTTACTTGTGCCATTGCTCTTGTGAAAAATAACTATTTAACAAACAGTTTGTATTTACAGTAATGTGCAACTCCCACCAGCTCTCACTGCTATATCCTGGTTAGTTAGACTGTGCACACTGCTGGGCCCATAACCAATGTTAGTGTTTGGGGATAAACCCCCAAGCAGAGTATGCAGCAGCAGTCAAGCCAGGCAGGCAAATGAGAGAGAGAGTGGGCCCAAGAGTATACACACACTGGAGACAAAAACACTGTTTGTGGTTTTAAAATAGTTATTTAATTCACACAGAGATTAAGAAGTGTCATTCAGTCCATATGTTATTATCCAGTATATCCATCCAGTTACAAAGTCCATTAACAGTAAATACAATGTCTTTATCTACTTGTAAATCTTCTCCTCCTGATACCTTTCTCTCAAAGACAACGCTGAATCCTCAGCTCACTAGGCAAACAGTCCTTGTGTTCAGTTGAAATGGTATCTGGCAGAAGGACTCTGGTTTGTACTCAATTTGTTCCTTGGTTATTTCCTCTAGCCAGTGCCTAATTTTTTGCCAGTACTTCTGGGTTTCCTTGCATGACCGCCACATGTGGAAGAAGGTACCTTCTATGTTTTGACATTTCCAACATTTGGGGCTCGTGTTGGGGTGCATCTTCGCCAATCTCGAAGGGGGCAGGTGCCATCTATAAAACATTTTATATAAGTTTTCTTTATAAGCTGCTGATTTCGTGATCTTAATGTTCCTGTTCCAGATCTTTTCCCATTCTGCTAGGGTAATGCTCCGACCCACGTTTCTGCTCCATGCAATCATATTTCCTTTGACAATTTCTTGTTCTAGTTCTGTTTCTAAGAAATGTTTGTAAAATTTAGATATATTTTTTTTACTCGGTCCTAATAGAATTTTGTCTAGAGTCTGTAATTTATTGTAGATTCCAAATTCCTTGATGTCTTGTTTGTATCTACTATGAATTTGAAGATACACCCATTGATCAATTATAAATCCTCGCTCTTGTAATTCTTGTCGTGTTTTCAGCTTTCCTTGTGGGTCTAATAAATTTTCGTACTTAATCATTTTGGTTATGTCCAAATTATTAGGGTGTACTATCGCTTCCATTGGAGATAGCCAAATCGGTATTTTTTAGATAAAGTTTTTACGTACTTTTTTCCAATTAGTTAATAAAGAGTCCCTGATAAGATGCCTATGGAAATATGATTGCCTGGGTTTCCCAGTTTCCCACAGAAAGGCATGCCATCCTTTCTGCATATCGTGGCCTTCTAATACTAGTGTTCTTTTGTTGGTTAGATTCACCCAATCCTTTATCCATAGTAGGGTGGCTGCCGTATGATATATTTCCCAGTTTGGCAGGGCTAACCCTCCTCTGCTTTTCGAATCTTGTAGGGCTTTTACGTTAATCCTAGCTTTTTTCCCCTGCCAAATAAATTTCAACGTTATCTTGTTTAGTTCCATAAAAAATTTTTTATTTAATTTGATTGGAATTGTCTGGAATAAATATAGAAATTTGGCAGAATATTCATCTTAATCAAAGCAATCCTGCCCAATAAGGAAAATTGTAAATTACTCCAGGAATCTAAGTCTTTCTTAGATTGTTGGAGAAGTTTGTCATAGTTGTCTTCTTTTAACGATTTGCTTTGTGGAGTTAGCCAAATTCCTAAGTATTTAATTTTTTTTGTCACCTGTATTCCCATTGTTGTCTCTAGCTCTTTATTCTGGTCTCCTGTTAAATTTTTAGTCATTAATTTCGTTTTCCCCCTGTTTATTTTAAATCCTGCGACTTCTCCAAATCGTTCTAGTTCTTCTAATAAGTTGTGTCCTTTTTCTATGGGCTCCTCCAGAAAAAAAACCAAATCATCAGCGAAAGCCTGTACTTTATACTCTTCTGATTTGATCCTCAGTCCTCTAATTCTCAAATTTTGCCTAATGTACGTCAGAAGAGATTCTAGGCTAATATGAAAAGCAGAGGGGAGAGAGGGCAACCCTGTCTTACCCCTTTTTCTATTTTTATCGGGCCAGTTTGTTCCCCATTTATTAGAATATTTGCCTGTTGAGTGTGGTAAATTGTAGTGATGACATTTTCGAATCTGGTGCCAAGGTTCATATTATATATTTTTTGAATTAAGAAATGCCAATTTAAATTGTCAAATGCTTTTTCAGCATCCAAAAACATAAATGCAAATTGTTTTTCCGGATGGGCTTCATAGTATTCTGAAAAGTCTATCACTGTTCTTAAATTATTCTTAATTTGTCGAAATGGGAGAAATCCATTTTGATCTTCATGGATATAAGTGTTTAAAACCTGTTTTAATCTATTGGCTATTATAGAAGAGAATAGTTTGTAATCTGCATTCAGGAGCGAAACTGGTCTATAATTATTAATAAGTCTGTGGTCTAGGTCCTCCTTCGGGATCAGCGAAATTAAGGCTCCCCTCCACGAGTCCGGCATCTTGGCTGCTAAGAGTACCTCATTAAATACACCCAGCATCAGTGGTCCAATTTGTTCTATGATTGTTTTGTAAAGTTCTACCGGTATCCCGTCCGGTCCTGGTGCTTTATTGTTACTTTGCTTCTCTATTGCTGACTTCAGTTCGGACCATGTTATATTTTGGTTTAATAATTCTATCTATCTCTTCCTCTCCAATTGCTTTATCATTCGCTTCCTCCAGGTATTTCATTATTTTATCCTCACAGACTTCTTCTTTTTTGTATAATTTCCCAAAGTATTTAAAAGTGATCTCTTTTTTCTTCTCTATCTCCTCTTGCATATTGCCCCCCTCGTCCATTAATTGGTGTATCAATCTTTTTTCTTTCGTTTTCTTAAGTTTGTGGGCTAACCATCTCCCTGGCTTGTTTGCATGCTCAAAGTAGATTTGTTTAGTCATTTTCAGACTAATCTCCAATTTTTCTTGTTCCAGTAAATTTAGTTTGTGTTTAGTTAACTGGTTCTGTATTCTTTGGTTTTTGGGGTTCTTCTGTAGTTGGGTTTCTAAATCCTTAATTTCTTGTTGTAGGTTACTTTGTTGGGCATACTTTCTTTTATTTCTCATAGCATTGTAAGAGATTGTTATTCCTCTTACAAATGCCTTTAATGTGTCCCATATATTTTGTTTCGAAGTTAGATCATTATTATTTTCCTTTAAGAAGAAGTTCAGTTCTTCTTTCAGTTTGTTAGTATATTCTTCTTCTTTTATTAAATGAGTGTTAAAAGTCCATCTTTTCTTTGGTTTTCTTCTACCTCTCCAGGTTATTTGAATTGGGTTGTGGTCAGCCCAGTCATTTGGTAAGATTTCGCTATCTTTGATTTCATTAATTAATTCACCATTTATCCAAGCCATATCTATTCTTGTCCAAATTTTGTGTGGGTTAGAATAATAAGTAAACTGTTCTTTTTTGGGATTTAATTTTCTCCAGATATCTACCAGATTCATTTCATTCATCATATCCTTACATGGCTTAGAGAATTCTCTTTTTCCTTTTTTGTTCTTACTCCTGTTACTATGATCCTTCTGGTAGTCAGCAATAGAGTTAAAATCGCCACAGGAAAATATTGCCATTTTCAAAATCTATTATTTTTTGGTGGAGATGTTTAAAAATTTTACCTTGATCATCATTTGGGGCATAGATTACTACCAGTAAAAATGTAATGCCATTAATTGAGATTTGTACCACCAGAGTTCTTCCTTCAGGGTCCGCCCAGATTAACTCCGCTTTTAAGTCATCTCTCACATAGATTGCAATACCTTTCTTTTGTGTTTATCTGCTGGTGCTGTAAATAATTTTCCCAGTTTCGGACAATCTAGGAATTTCTCCTCACTTTCCCTAATGTGTGTTTCTTGTATGCAAATTATATCAACATTTTGTTTTATTAGTTTGGTTAGAATCCTTTTCCTTTTAGCTCTTGAATTTAGGCCGTTTATATTGATGGAAAGAATTTTCCTTCCTTCGTCCATTTACTTAAGTCTGCCTCGCTTCTTGTCTCGTAACTATACGGCTCTCATCTTGTGGTTGATATGGGGTTGTTTCTTCTCTTTCTCGTTGTAAGTTGTCTTTCCCTTGAGTTTGGACAGATCTTTCTTCTTTGTTCCTATGGCGGTTACGATCTTCCTGCATATTCCTTTGGGTTTCCTCTCTAGTGTGTTGATCCTCCGTGGTTGTTAGCTGTTCTAGGAAGTCTTGTGCTTGTTCTATTGAATCTATTTTAATTTTTCTTCCCTTCCACGATATTAGCATCCCTTCTGGGATTAGCCATTTGAATGAGATTTCGTTTTTATTTAAGTAATTGGCTAAAAATTTATATTCTTGCCTTATGGCCTCACTTTTCTTGGAATCTGCTTAAGAATTATGATCTCTTTGCCCTTATATAATATTCTCTCATCTCTGGCTTTTCTAAGTATTAGGTCTCTCACGCATCTTCTTGAAAAGCGGATATGGATCTCCCTTGGGCAATTGTGACGCCTTGCATAACTGGTGTTCACCCTATAGATTTCATTGAATTCTTTGAGTAAGTCATCTTTCTCTTTTTCAACTAGTTCAGCCAACAAACCTGCCATTAATTGTTCTAGTTCTTCATTTTTGGATTCCTCCACATTTTGGAACCTTAGGTATGCAGCTGCTCTGTCCATCTCAAGTTGGACCAAGGAATCTTCCATTTCTTTATTAACATTTTTAAAGTCTTCCTCAGTCCTTTCTAGTTCCTCTCCGCTTGTTCTGTCCTCCTCTCTATTTCTTTTATTTTTAATTCAGTTCTTTCCATGGCCAATTGCATTGTCCCAACCTTATCTTCAACTCTCTGTATATCTGCTCTCATCTCCTCTTTTAATTTACCCATTTCTTCCTTCAGTTCGCTAATATCAGCTCTGGTCTCATTGTGATTCCTAATCATAATCTCCTGCATTCTAGACATTGATTCTTGCAGGGATAATAATGTCACTTGTAGATTGGCATTAGTGACAGTCGGTTGTTTTTCTCCTGTCAAGGTCTCTTCTATAGTTTTCTGCGTTGTTGGGGAGGCAGTTGCCAGAGTTGTCATCAAGGTCTGGGTGTTCTTCCTTCCCGTTTTCAGGGCCGTGGTTGTTGTGGAAGTCATCTCTGATAAGATTTGTTTTTGCAATTGGACAATGTTAAGAATATTATCCCAAATCACCATTCAATGTAATAACCCTTTAAGTGTGATTACAAGTCTATTTGCTAAACTTACACACCAAGTTATTTTAGATCTCTTTCTTCGGCCCAATCTGTCATTTAGGCAAGATAAATTCCAGTTCAATAGAGTGTTATCAGATACTATACAATACTATACAGTAGATGCTATACAATAGAATGTAATCAAATATTATGTATTATGTATTATTCTCTATATTAAGTTCATATACCAGAGTTAATTGTATTTTATCCCTAATAAATCATTACCATATCAAATCAAACTTGTTTAAAGCAAAAAACCAACTCTAGAATTACTCACTCTATATATACCTTTGTCCTATAATGTATATTAATATTTAAGGTTCCAATTCATCTGAGACAACCCTATTTAACAGACCTTAAAATTTTTCTATATCCAAGAGAGTCTAATCAGTAAACCCTAATAACTATAACAAGCAGTTTGCCTTTATACTTGTATTTATAACTATTATAGAAAAAAAGGAAAGACCAAAGAGAAAGGGAGAGAGAGAAAGAGTGCAGGAGGAAAAGGGTCTTTTCAATTTTAGGGAATCACTAGGCACGTATCTGTGGGATTAGTTCCATAGAAAAACAAGTCTGAGTTGGGGCTGGCGTTTTAGTCTTATTGTCTTTCCTCCTGGGCGCACCAAGGGAGCAGGGGGAGGAAGTGCTGACTAATTGCTGTCAGCGCTCAGCGATCAGTCTTTGTCAGGCTTCCGTCTGTCTCTTCCTTCTTCTTCTTCCCTCTTCTTCTTTCCTTCTGCCAGCAATTGTCAGTCCACAGTCACTTTGGGCGTCCACCTCAGATCGATCACTTTAGAAATCAGTTTTGTAGGCAATGATGCTAAAAGGAAAGGACCTTGCATATAAAAGTCAGTGCGTCGCTATCTGGCTCTCTACCGCTCGCTCTGCCCTCCTTCGCAGCTATAATCCTCTCCTAGTCTTCTAGCCTTCTCAGGCGCTGATCCCAGATGGCAATCCACTCGTGAGCTTCTTAAATTTCCCACCGCCTTTTTCTCTCCTCGACAATCTTCTTCCAAACTCTCCAATCCACACTTTCACTTTAAGTGTCGAGCCACTCTATCCACATTTATCCCCCTTTCACTTTTCAAACTGCTTTTCTAGCCGCTTGTCTCCAGCTTCCCCCACTGTTACTCACAATGAAACAGGGAGAGTCAGACCGATCTCTCTCATGGCTTTTGTAGTCCTTCTGCCCTTTTCTGCTCAGATCCTTCAGGCTGTCACTTTTTGCTTCGTCAGTTCAGTGACAGACCGGACTTTGGAGCCGCCATTAGCTGGCAGCTGGCTCAATTGCGCTGGTCTCAGAGGCTCTTCCTTCGTTGCTGGGGAGTTGCCTTCCCCCAAACAGCAACCTGGGGGTCCTCTATTCAGACACAAAGCTCTACGGGTTTTGTGTATCCACTGGGGATCCCTCCAAACACGAGAAGAGGTGTTCGAAAGCCAGAGCTGGGCTTCTCCACCTCTGGACGTCCCTGTCCTGCCACCGGAACTTTTGTTCTGTTTTCATGGTCATGCTGTGTCCTTTTAATTTTTTTAAATTACATTTTAAACTACTTAAGATGTGCAGTAGTTGGGCAGCCTTAAATAAATGAATAGAAATAACTGAGCATGTAAAGGACCATCTACAATATTCATATAAATAAATGTAAAACATCTTACTAACCTGTGATTTCTTTAACAGTTTTAAAAATATCCAATTTTCTTATACCCAAAGGGGGTGTTTTTGTATATTCATCACTATAAAAGAATAATTGAATACTTGATTAATGATGTAACAGATTTTTAGTACATTTTATGTTCCACATTTGACCAATCAGCAACTTACCCAAAAAAGGATGCATGCAGAAATGTGAGATCACCATTGATTGTGGTACAGTTCTTGAAATAATCTATATTGGATTCATTTACTGCAAGAACACCTTTCAGTTCACCTATTCCAATTCCACTGCACACTGAGAAAAAGGAAACATACAATATTAGAAATACTTTCAAGGTATTTCATGTTGGATTAAGGATTAGAATCACGCCTAAGTACAAAGCAGCA
Organism: Pseudonaja textilis; assembly: GCF_049901715.1. Taxonomy (NCBI): domain Eukaryota; kingdom Metazoa; phylum Chordata; class Lepidosauria; order Squamata; family Elapidae; genus Pseudonaja; species Pseudonaja textilis. The sequence continues at coordinate 72,434,814 of NC_142008.1, forward strand.
TCAAGACACACAATTAATTGGATTTAAACCAAGAAAAAACAGGAATAAACAGCATTAGTAAGAAAATAATTTTATCACAGGATATCTTCCTTATTATGTTTTAATTCATCAATCAAATCTTTACAACTAATAAATCCCCATAAAATGTAAGTGTGTGTGTGTGTGTGTGTGTGTGTGTGTGTGTATGTATGTATGTATGTATGTATGTATGTATGTATGTATGGTATTCAGCTCAGTTCGGGTATTTTCCCACGTCATTATAGTTGTTCTTTTAAAGTTGTAGTGACGTTTCGGCAGAATCTCATCTGCCATCATCAGGCTTGTGTATTGTGTTTGTCTGTGAGTCAGACTTTCACAAACGTTTCTGTTTTAAATTTGGTGCTAGCCTACTGCTGTGTTAGAATGGTTTTTTTCTTCATCCGATTGGTTGGGAGTCTTGGTCTGTGTTTATTGGTCTTGGAGTTTGCTGTGTTCTGCTTGATAGGTGTTTCTAATATCTTCTGTCTGTTTTGTAGCAGGTTTTTTTTGTCTTGATTGGCTGGCAACATAAGGCATGATTGAGGGATGTGACCATGTGGGATTTGGCTAATGACAGCAGTGGAGACTGCTGGAATTACTATTGCAACTCAGTGCAATAACATGACATCATGATTGAGAACAGCAATTCCAGCAGTCCCAGCTGCTGTTGTTAAGCAAATTCCACATGATCACATCCCTTAGTCATGTGATCATCATTTCCACCTGTATCTTTCCTGAATTTGTTGGAAGCCAGCAATGAAGGTCACAAATGGTAGCCACTTGTAGGACACTGCAATGTTATTATTGCCAAGCATCTGAGTTGCAATCATGTGACCCCGGAGATATTGTGACAGACACAACTACTCTTCATTAAGCACTATCATAAGTTTGAATAGTCACTTAATGACTAATTGTTCAACAAGGACTACCTTAGGAACAATTTGATTGTGAAATCAGTTGTGGGAAGGCTCTCCTTTCCTATCTTCAAATGGGCAGTTAATAGTCATCCCTCAGGAATCCCTGACGTTAGATTCTCTGTTTTTTACTACTAGTTCTGTGGGCGTGGCTTGGTGGGCATGGCCATGTGATTGGGTGGGTATGGCTATTTTTGCTTTTTTGCCGCCCCCACCCATTTTGGGGAGCTTCTTAGCCTCAGAGGAACCTCTGGGGGGGGGGGTGTTTTTGCTCCCCTAAAGCTCTGCTGAGGTTCAGAAAGGAAAAAAACAGAGCAAGGTAGGGGCGTGCAGCACTCCTCCAAGCTCCGTTTTGGGAGCTTTCTAGCCTCAAAGGAGCCTCTGGGGGGCGTTTTTGCTCCCCTAAGTCTCCTCTGGGGCTCTGGAAGGCAAAAAATGGAGGGGGGGCTGAGCTCCTCCCTCAATTTTTTGCCTTCCTGGGTCTGCAAGGGGAATCCCAGCACAGCTGATCTATGCACAGCTGATTGTCAGGAGGGAAAAAAAACAAATACCTTAGGCGAATGTCAGGCAGTGGGTAAGCGAGCATTGGGCGGGAGGGTGACTGGATCGGGGGTGTGGCCAGCCAGAACTTAGTACCAGTTTGGCGACCCACGCCAAATTCTTGCTATCAGTTTGCCTGATCCGGTGCGAACTGGTTGAATACCACCACTGATGTGGGCCTGCCCACCATCCTCTGCTCTTTCCTGTGCTTTATTTCCTTTGTTTAGTGCACAGCTGATTCACATGGCAGAGTGGTTTACCATGCCTCAGCTGCTTTATTCACAGGGATTGCTGTAGAAGGTAAGTATTAGAGCTTTTCTAAATGTAGAGCATGCAATCACCGAACCGGTTGTTATACCAGTGGAATCCCACCCCTGCATCCATCGTGTTTAAAAGTGCTTGAAAACCTGGCTGTTCCATAACCTTGAATAATGAATCTTATATACTGTATTACTTTAAAATGGCTGTTTCTTTTATCAGATTTTTTAAAATTTATTTTTATTGTATTCTGTCCAAATTAAGCTTGAGTTGGATGGCCTTACAAAAAGAAAACATAATAAACTGATATTCTACTGGCCAGAGAGATGGGTTTAGCTGCCAAATAGATCATCCAAATCAATGATTCCATGATATGGACTTAACATCAATTTGCATGTTAATATGTAGTATAATCAATAGCTATTTTGATTAAAGAAACTAATATAAGTACTTTTGTTTCCACATGGAGATTGCTTCTAATCTTTGTGCTTGAAGTGGAAAAGAATGAAATTTTAATTTTGGATTTTACTGATAGATCCTTATAGAAATGACTAGTTTGTATTATTATGAAAAAACAAAAAGTTGATCCTTCCTCACTCTGTTTTCCCCTCTTCCTCCCCATTTTCCTAATTACTTTCATATTTTGTATCTTATTTTATCTTATAATTCAATAAAAATGTTAGATCAATAAAATAAAATAAAAAACAGCTGCAGTTAACATTATAAATCTAGTGAAACGATTAAAGCTTCTTTATCTGGCATCATATTAATATGTAGAGTGCCTATTGTTAGTGATAATCCTTTGAGTTGATGCATAATTTCATTCTCTATCCATCATACCTTTGCTACAAGGACCATCACATTTTTTACACTTTCGAATGCCATTCTGCTCCACTTCTGTAGAGTCTGCACTACATGATCGGACGCATGAGCCATGATCTGTTACTACATAGTTATCTAGAAAAAATTAAGAAGACAGAAGGAAAACAACAGACAGACATAAGAGAAAAAAAGGAGACTTGTTACAGAATTTGTGGTATTTCCTTGATTGATATAGTTTTCATTTCTGACCAAAACACATATCCTACCAAAAAAATATACAAACATACTCTCCAAATCAACTATACTAATTATTATAAATGGTATGCAATTTAAGCATATTGAAAAAAGTGGCAGATCAAATTTAAATTTCAGAATGGACCAATGTACAAAAGAACATTGCTATGAGTATATTTCATAGGAGTAGCTTCTCCATAGCAGACATTTGAAACATTTCAGTGAATTGAATGTGTACATTAAAAGTTCATTAGAGTCTTCACACCAGGTCATTTGTGGAAAAAAAACAAAACCCTCTTTTCTCTAGAACAGGGATATCAAAATCAGTGTAGCTAGAACTGGCCCATGGAGTCCATGGAGACAGTGAAGGACCAGCCACTGGTGCCTCAGCACTGGCCCAGGTTGGCCAGGTGCTGATCTATAACTTGATGGCAGCCATATGGCCACAATGTGGTCAGCCATATGTTTGGGGGGCCACCTTAAAGCCAGCGAGGTGCCACCCCCATTCTTCCTCCTGGGGGCACGTAGAGAAGCTGGCCAGTGCATACGGGGCTGGCACCCCTTGTAGGCTGACTGCATTCTAAGTGCTTCCCTTTCACTGAGGACGCCAGCCTCCACATGCTCGCCACCTCCTATGCATTTGTTCAGGGGTGGGGCCCAGGTGATGGAGGAGTGTCTCACTTGCTCCAGGGTGGCCATGCTGGTTGGATCTAAGGCTAACCATATTCTGGCCTAGATGGCTGCACCAAGTTGTAGATCAGCATTGCACCCACACCAGTGCCTCCATGCCCTGCTTGCTGGCTTAGCCTCACAGCCCGCTTTCACCTAGACCACTCCGCCCCTATGTGGGAAAGCCAAAACTGGTGGCAGCACAGCTACTGGCAGCGCTGCCAATCTCTCGTCCTCCCCTCATCCCTTCCTGAACATGGTGGAAAGAAGGAGATGGGAATGAAATGGAATGCGACCTTTGGGACCATAGTGCTTCTATCTGCCAGCATGCAATGGGTGATAGGTCATTGCAGGGGCTGTAGGAGGAATGCAGCAGCTGAATGGCAATGACATGCGGTTTTTGGCATTGCTAGAGAAGGGGAGTAGAATTTCCCTTTCAGCATCAGCCACAGAGTCAGTCCAGGAGGCAACAGAGGGAAGGGTGGACAAAAAGGGAAGCTACTGCTCTGTAGGGTTTTTTTTAAGCTGGAGGGGCTCCGGGCAGAGGTTTTCCATTTTGACTCCTTGCCCCTGTTGTTGCCTCTATGCCTATCCTGTGACATTGGGGAGAGAAAGAACTGGAGAGATAAGAGAAGCTGAGATGGCAGCTTCTTGTAGCCTTCTCTGGGGCTGGGGGCAGGAGCTGGGGGGGACAGGGCACAATGCGATTGGTGGAGGTTGGGGAATGTGCAGTCCACAGGAATGTGAGCACACCATTGAATGATAATAGTTTAGTTTGCTTTATTGCCATGGCACCTTGTACAACAAAATGCCATCTTCAGTGTACATTATAAGTATAAAAATAAAAAACAAATACACACTCTTCTCATTCGATACATTTGAATTGAAAATCCCTGATATTGCATTAATATTGCACTACACAGTAGAATTCAATATAATTACTACTCTGGGATAGAAGCTGTTTTTTAGCCTATTTGTCTTTGTTTTTTTATTATTTTTTTATTATTTTTATTATAGGCAGCAGAAGCTATAAAGCTTTTCCAAAGAGGGGACAAGGCAATCAATGATCCTCTGGGCAATGATGTTAATCCTCTGGAGCACTGTCCTATCTGCCATTGTGCAATTGGTAAACCATACACAAGTGCAGTAAGTTAAAATACTCTCTATAGTGCAGTGGTCACCAGCAGTTCAGTTGATGTTTCCTGAGAAGTCTCAGATCGTATAATCTCTGCTGGGCCCTTTTGACCAGTGCAGCAATGTGAGCACCCCAGGTCAGATTCTTTTTTATAATAACACCCAGAAACTTAACACTGGCCATTTGTTCCACTCGGTCTCCATTGATAAGCAAGGGCTGGATGCCTGATCTATTCTAACAGGCGAGAAAGAAAAACCAGCATTTCAAAAAAAAAAAAACCAAATAAAAAAAACCAGCATTCTTTAATTTGTAGCCTGCCATTGAGGATTCAGGGCTGCAAAGGGTGAGACACATGTCTCACACGCATGCACATGCGCACCCGCACAGGGGCAACAACAGGGAGGAGGGGTCAAAATGGGAAGCCTATGCCCATCACTGCCTGTCTGTTGCCAGTTCTGATTGGATCCTATCTGACAACTTCAAAAAAAAAAAAAAGCAGGGGAGGAAGGAGGGGGGAGGAAGGAGAGAAGAAGGAACAAGAAGAGGAGAGGAGAGACAAAAAAAAAGAAAGAAAGAGGGGAAGAGAGCAAGGAAGGAAAAAAGAAGGAAAAAAGGAAGGAAGGAAAATAAAGATGGAAGGAAAAAGAAAAAGGGAAAAGGAAAGAAAGGAAGATGGGAGAGAAAGAGATTATAATGAGAGACAGGGAAGGTCTGAGGGAAATCTTGCCTTAGCATTGGCCACCAGCAGCCCTGCTGTCCTTTTGCCACCCCCTTGTCCCCTCCTCCTGACTACTCCTGGTGGTCTCCCATTTTATCGCTAAGGATGCTTTGGTTACAAAAGCTGGGTCTCCTTGCATGGAGAAGGAAGCATACACATTTTGCCCTCTCGTATACACCATGAGCAACCTGGCCAAGGAGAGCAAGCACAACAGCAGCAGCCTTGAGAAGAAGGTTAGCGCAGCTGGGTGCTCCCTTGGGTAAGCAAGTTGGATTGGGCTGTGGGGTCTCAGTGCCCTGGGAGCTCAAGAGCCAGGCTGGGCACTTGCCTTCCATTGCCCAGGGCTCCGAGCAGCCTGCAACACCATCCGGGGGTCTTCCATGTGGCCTGAGAGGGACGGTGAGACTCCTGTGGTGGAGAAGACTTTGGCACTCACTCTGGTCTCTTCTTCCTTTGCTGAAGACACAATGGATCACCCAAGTCCCACCTGGGCCACCATAGGCACCCCTCTGACATGAGTGATGTTGAGCTGTCCACACCCACCCCAGACACCCCCCCCCCAATCCTCCACAGTCACAATCCTGATGTGGATTTCATGAAATTGAGTTTGACCCCTGCTCTAGAATGAAACTTCAGAAATCTGAACCAGGTTTTTTTGAAAACACATTAAATGTGGTTTCTTGAAAGGAAGTCAGTTTAAGAGCAAAAAATGCAAGGGCTCAAAATTCACTAAATGTTCTTATTAGTAATACTAATTAGTAATTAGTGTTAGTAACAATACATCATGAGCAATTTCATGATCTGGTCTGACTGAGACAAAGTTCAGGATAATCACCTATTCATAAATTAAGATAGATTGAATAAGGTAAATTTGGAACCTGAACATTCTAGATGGATGTAATATTGAAATCAGTTTTGCAATTTTTCAAAAGTGTTCTAATTCTAGAGGTAACTGAGAATCTAGAATAGAGTAACAGAGTTGGAAGTAATTTTGGAGGTCTTCTAGTCCAACCTCCTGTCTAGGCAGGAAACCCTACACCACTTCAGACAAATGGTTATCCAACATCTTTTTAAAAACTTCCAGTGTTGGAACATTCACAACTTCTGAAGGCAAGTTGTTCCACTGATTAATTGTTCTAACTGTTAGGAATTTTCTCCTTAGTTCTAAGTTGCTTCTCTCCTTCATTAATTTCTACCCATTTCTTCTTGTCCTGCCCTCAGGTGCTTTGGAGAATAGCTTGACTCCTTCTTCTTTGTGACAGCCCCTGAGATATTGGATCTACTTTTTCATTACATTGAAATCTCTGTCAATACTCACATTTTCTAACTGAAAAACAGCATATAGAAAGAATCTCAAGAGTAAATTCTTATGGATGTATATGTTTATAAATAAATTCCTTCAAAACGCATTCCAGTATTTCATTTATTTTTCACAAGTTTAGCACTGCATGCCTATACTTCTGATTCTTCATTTTACAATGGATAGATGAGCATATAAGAATAACTTCTTGAGGTACAAATTTGGAGTTAATATGAAGCATCCCATATCAAAGGTAGAAAGAAACTTAACTAGCTTTGTTAAATAGTATTTAACATAAATAATAATATTTATTTAACTTACGTGGACAGTTTTTTACACAAGTTGCTCCAAAACTGTACTTTCCTTCTGGGTTATCTTCCAACTGATAAGTATAGGGATTGTATATTTGTAAAGATGGACAAGACTCCTTGCAAGTTGCATCATCCCAAAACTTACGACATGCCTATAAAAAGATAATTCAAATAATATACAAAAAGAGCCATCTTTTGTTTTAACAATGATGGGAAATGACAGCAGTGGATTTTAAACAATTAGGTAAGATTAAAATTCAGAGAATTCAATATTCCATCCATCCAAGCATTAGTGTAAACAGACATTAAGTAATCAATAAAACATTACCTGTTAACAACAAGAATTATTGTAGGCAAAGTTTATATGTAATACTACTTTCAGAGAAATAAGTTTATTGCAAATAAAAGCTATCAGTGTTCCAGAAATTTAAGTAAAAGAGGAATAATCAACTGATTATGAATATTCTTGTAGAATTGGCAATATAGAAGAACATGGGTGTGTTTCTGTAGCATTCATTTTACAAAAGCAATAATGGGATTCATATGGGATTTTCCTATATTTCTCCTCCAGGACAGATGTGGGGAGGCCAAATAAAAAAATGTAAATATAATATGGGACTAACTAATAATAGCTAGGATAATTATAACTAAAAGAAATGGTAGTCAGTTACACTGTTTAAATACAACCTTACTGAATTTCTTGGAATACTTTAAGAATGAGATTAAAGCACAAAGTTTAATTTTTATTTCATTATTTTTGTTATATTACTTTTTATTGCTTTGTTCTCTATTTATTGTAGTTAATATTTGACAAAGAAATCTAATCTGATTTTTATTTCCTTTTTTATATTGCTAAAATGCTATGTAAGTTTCTATAGCTTCCTTACCAAGCAGTCACTTTCTTTAGGACCTGTACATCCTGCTGCGCACTGAGTATGACAGCAGTCACTTGGCAATCTTCCCTTGCATCGACCTGAGCACTGTGCTGCACAGTCAATCTTAGTTACTGAAAGTTAAAAATACCACAAGTTAAACTACATCATATTTTACAAATTTAAAAAATGTAATACCTTGAACTCCTTTCAGAAAACACAAATATTATTTGATTGAGTCACAGTTTAGTTATAGGTAGTCCTCAACTTGCAACAGTTCATTTAGTGATCATTTGATGCTACAATGGCATTGAAAAAAATGATTTATGAGCATTTTTCAATTTATGATCATTTAAGAATCCCCATGGTCATGTGATCAAAACTTAAAATGCTTGGCAAGTAACTCATATTTATGATGGTTGTAGTGTCTCAGGGTCATAAACTTTGGCCACCTTTTGCCCAGTACTCTTCAATTTCTTCATAAACTATTTACATGATGAAATAGAAGGGGAACTCATCAAATTGTAGAGGACACCAAGCTGGAGGGAATAGCCAACTCTACAGAAGATAGACTCAAGATCCAGATTAGAGATTAGAAAATTGGACCCTATCAAATAAAGTGAAATTCAATATAGACAAAAGCCAGGTTTTATACTTGGGCAACAAAAAACTAATGTACAGATACAGATTAAATTAAACGTTGTTCAATAGCAGTAACTTCAAAAAGAATCTTGGGAGTCTGAATAGACAATCACTTAAATATGAACCAGCAGTGTGTTGCAGCCACCAAAACTGCTAATACATTTCTAGCTGTATTATAAGAGATAGAATCAAGATCACATTAAGTGTTAATAAGGCCTTGGTAAAACCACATTTATAATGCTGCATCCAGTTTTGGTCACTACAATATAAAAAAGTTTTAAAAAAAGAGTGCAAAGAAGAGCAACAAAGTTGCTTCGGAGGCTGCAGGCTAAAATTTATGAAGAACAGTTGCAGGAATTAGCTATGTCTAGTTTAGTGAAAAGAAGGACTAAGGGTGATATGATAGCAGTGTTCCAATATCCAAGGGGCTGCCACAAAGAAGAGAGGATCAACTTATTTTCCAAAGGATAGAAGGCAAGCAATGGTTGGAAAGGAGAAGCAACCTAGTACTAAGGAGAAATTTTCTGGCAGCGACAATAATCAACCAGTGAAACAGCTTGTCTTCAGGATTTGTGGGTGCTCTAGTACTGGAGGGTTTTAAGAAGAGACAGGAAAAGCCATTTGTGTGAAGCAATGTAGGATCTTCTGTTTGAGCAGGAGGTTAGATTAGGAGACTTCCGTCTAACTATGTTTTTGACAAACAAAGTCAATGGGGAAGCCAGATTTATTTAACAACTGTTTTACTAAACAACTGCAGTGATTCACTTAACACTGCGATAAGTTGTAAAATGGGGCAAAATTCACTTAACTGTCTAATTTAACAACATACATTTTGGACTCAACTGAGGTCATAAGTTGAGAACTGTTTCTTTCTAAGGACTAGGAACCTTAAACCAATCTTAAACCATTTTTCAGTTTGCAAAATGAGGCATAATCAGCTGATTATTATAAGTGAACAGGACAGAAGATATAAAAAGTCTACTTAATTTACTTACACATTAAGTCCCTATCCTATCCTATCCCATCCCGTCCCATCCTATCCTATTTCAACAGAAGGGGAAAAAATAAATGTATGTTCTTACATATTTGGCAATTCTCTTCACCAGCATCCCAGCAATGCCCTCTTGTGCAATTCGGGTGACAAGGAGAACCTAAGGAGGGGGGGGGGGGAGATACAGAATGTCTCTGAATATTATAAATGTATTCATGCATGTTTTTATGGAAAGCTCCAATTTTAGTCAATAACTGTTGTCAGTTTTGAAATCACATTCTTGGCATTATGAATCCCAAACCCACTATTTTACCAATTGCCAAATCTTTCATACTTAGCTTTCATGTGTTTTATCACTTGCATCCAAATAATCAGTGATGTCAGATTTACTAATAGCTGAAAACTGGGCCCTTTAAATAAAATCATTTACTTACCAACACTATTTATTTAATATTATTTATATATGCTCTGCAATAAAGTTGAATATTAATTCCTAAGGGTAGGAATCAGTATCAGCAAAATAAATGAAACCTTATGTCAAGGAAAAAAATACATTTTGGGAGGATTTTTCCTTCAAAATTTAAGATATAATTACATTTCTTTATAAAGAAATCAAATCATTTTAGTGTTATGCTGCTGGGAATTCTGGGAGTGGTAATCTCAATACAATTTTGGATAGCTAGCAATTGTATTTCATGAATTATTCCATAAAAATAACTTTAACTTTCTGATTCACTATTTCTACAGAACAGCAAACAATGAAGATATGCAAAGTTGCTAATGAGCAAAAATGAGAACTGTGGTTTTATTTTTTATTATTTAGTGTATGAAGAGAACATGACAGAAGAGAAATAAACATACTGTATATGCACAGTCAACGTAATTACATATAAAACTCCTATGGGGTTAGGGTAGTGGCCTCATAACTAGATGTCCAATTCAGTTATGCAGGTGATTATCTCTAGCATTTCTTCATGCAGATCTTCTAGCGAACCAGAGAATATGTCTCATGGACAATCTTGCACAATTTGCTTAATAGTTTGCATATCAACACCACAATCCAATAAGAGAATCTTTCCATCCCTATTGATACAGAGCAAAGCAACTTCTTCCAGTATCATACCCAATCCTGTTCAATTTCATCCAAACAGAACGAAGCAGGTCAAAACCAGGTGGTTTGGTAGAAGAATCACTATTGTCAATTAAGGAAAATATATATAGCTCAGGGTTGAAATGTGGGGTACTCTCCAGGCATTCAAGAATGGGATGCAATATGCCACAAACGATACACATTGTCTAGTGAACATCAACCATTTGGAAGTGGGTGCTCTTAAGCCATATGTGGCATAATATTCAGCTGTGAAATAAACCAAAGCCAAGGTTGCTGTCCAGAGAGTGCTAGCATCAGCACCCTAGGATGTTTTAGCCAGAACTGTGGTACAAATACCACATACAAATGATAGTATAAAAGTCTATTGTGAGAATCATGAAAAGCCTTAGTCTTCTATGCTTTGCCATTTCTTAAATCACAAAAGATAATTTAAGAAGAAGTAGCATAGCCCAAACAATGAGAGGTGAAAAATTCCAGTAGCAATAGTAAAAATTTTAATGGCACAAAAAGGAATTGTGAAGGTTTCAATATTTAACACAAAGAATTGGAATAGTTGTTATTTTTTTAAATGGTAATACATGGGAAAAATATTGTTTTGCAAACATTTAGTACAGAGAAGAAAATAAATAATAGACTCTATACAGTATGTTTTAAAATACCTAACATTTTAGGTCATGATATGAAGTTCATGTCAATTTTTGACCTGTATCTCTATCCCAACAAAATGAAGAAAAAAAAAATAGAATTTGATAATTTGTCAAAACGTACAGTTCTGATTTGAAAAAAAGATTGGTGAAATAGAAACAATGCATGAATAAATCATATGCATGTTTAATTCTCCCATTCTGTGTTTAATATAGTAATGATAATAATTAATAAATATTCATTAATTATTCATTAATTTGAATCCCTGCTCAAATGCTGCCAAACGTTGCCACAAATAGTATTATATGTACAAACATACATATGTGCATGCATACACACTCACAAACACACCCACCCCCAGAGAGGGGGGGAAGAGGGGGGAGAGAGAGAGGGAGGGAAATATTTTAAAAAGGCAAGGTTACCAAATTTAATGCTAATTCTGTATTAACTATTCCAAAAACTGTTTAGGAAGTATTTATAATTTTGTTCTATTGTTAAGAAACTAGCTGTTTACAACATATAACAACAAATACCCACAACTTAAAGGGCTGCCAAATATTATTCAAGAACCACCTGATGCAACATCCTTCTCACAATAAGGCTTGTCTTAGACAGAAATTCATCCAGGAATTCTGTTTATATACAGTTCATGTTGTAATTGTATTGACAGTATTCAATACATTTAAGAACTATTTTTCTTAAAAAGAAAATCAACAGAGTAGAAGAGTCTGCTACAGAGGTGGTATTGAGCAGATTCTGACCAGTTCTGGAGAACCGTTAGCGGAAATTTTGAGTAGTTTGGAGAACTGGCAAATACCACCTCTGATTGGAGATTTTACAGTATCCTTCCCCTGCCACGCCCACTAAGCCATACCCACAGAAGTAGTAGTAAAAAAAATTTGAATCCCATCATTGGTCTGCTACCATAATTTTTTGTGGAAGATTGCAAAGGTATAACTGGAGTTGTCTCCACATTTCCACAGACTAAATGAAGACTGTGATGTAATGGAACTATTTAGGTACTGCAAAATTGTTACCTAAAAAAAGCTAATCCTTAAGTTATTTGTACATTAGATAGCCCAGAGTTCTGTGTGAAAAAATGGCCGAACCCTAAAATGTTTCCCTCTCCAAAATACATAATCTTATGCAGAAATTTTATTATAAATTAGAGAAGCTGAATCAGTCACACACATACCCAATTTACCTGTGTAAGCACATCTCACCTGTGCCCTAGCAGCACCACAGGAAGTCACTTTTCTATGTAAATGTATGTCTTTATACCAATAAACAACATAAAATATGTTTTAAATGCTTATTCTTCCTCAATTTTCTTGCCCTTTATAAAACCATCGGGGATACAGGTTGACAACAGCTTAAATTGATCTAAATAACAACTTTATGCTTCATGTAAGTTAAAGTTTAACTTACAATTTTATTGCTGAAAATTACAAAGGATTAATATCCTACTATTAAGGTTAGCTATCAAATATAATGAAAGAAAATAAACAATTTTACTGTAAATCTCAAACAATACGTATGTATATATTTCTGTACTCAAATACATTTTATTTTACAGTACAATAAAGATGTAAATTAGTTCTTTCATATCCTAAAAAGTTTGCAAGATACATACTAAATATAATTTCAGAAGGCAAATAAATCACTAAATAAATAACTCTTTAAAAAGAGTTTATTTTTCTATTGGTCAAACACCTATTCTTATTATAAAGTTACATGAAGTAAACCCTCCACTGTTTCTTTAGAATTAGTTTAGTAAAATTCATGAATTGTATGTCTCCTGTGCACACTTACAGGATATGTGAGATTCTGTTAACCCCTTTGTTTTTTCGTTGGTGTCAAACTGTACAAAACTCCGAACATTATTTTTATCAAAAATGTCATCCCACAGAACATTTTCCATGTTGCAGAGGTAAGGGTTACTCCTGAACTTTACTCCTCCATTTAGAATTTCTGCCAAAAGAAATTAGAATTAATACACTTGGTTTAATTTTTATATTTAAAAAATTACACAATTATAATCATTCCTACTTATTTTGATGAAGTATCATTCATGAGTTAACAGAATTGAAGTAAATAACACATATCTGACACATATAAAAATATAGAAAATACAAAAAATTACTAAAAGTAAGCAAACAGATAGCTACTATACATATAAAAATTTACCATATATATAAAATGCCTCTGTGTATTATTATTTGAGATAAAATATAAAATCATTCAAATGTGATAGAATTATAGTTCCTTTCTCTGATGTTTCATTATTTTAACCATATCTGTATGTATTTTTTTTCCCAATGTACCAGTTAATTCAAATGTCAGTTATTATGTCAGTTAGACAATGTTGGTTAATTATGATTTTAGCTACAAAAATTAAATAGATGAGTTTCCTGTCTATAGAGATTCTCAGTCATCCAGGTCATGGTTGTCCCAAAGGTGTTTTTTCAAAAGGCAAGTGGACTTTGTTTTTCTTTGTTTTCTTAAGGAAAAACAAAGCCCATTTGCCTTTTGAAAATGCACCTTTGGGACAGATGAGTTCCCTGTTTTTAAACTTAAAATTCAGGCCAGCGGTGGGATTCAAATTTTTTAACAACTGGTTCTGTGGGTGTGGCTTAGTTGGTGGGTGTGGCTTGGTGGTCATGTGACTGGGTGGCTGTGGCCAACTCAACATCATTCACGTCAAGGGGAGCTTCTCCTTGCCTGGTCTCTCATGACAGTGAGGATGCTGCAATGATTGTAAGTGTGAGAAATGGTCATAAGTCACTTTTTTCAGTGCCATTGCAACTTTGAATGGTCACTAAATGAACTGTTGTAAGTCAAGGATTACCTGTACAAAAATACAAAAAGCTTCTTTGCTTGCAAAAAGCTGCCCTAAATACCAATCATTAGATTAAAAAGACTTGCAAGCCAGAGTTACAAATCAGGCAGGTGCCAGAGCACCTTGAGGAATTAAAATAATTAAAATGCAATGATAACTATCAGCAGCCAATTCTGCTCATAAAGTGAAACCCTTTAGCAGAGAGGTCATTTAAGCTCTCCAGAAAGAGCACACCCATGAGAAGCAATCCTTAGATCCATTTGCACCACTTAAAGATACCAGATGGTCTCACTCATCTCTCAAGATATCCTAAGGAAATTATCCAGATTTAAGGAAAGGTCACATGCCTCCCAGAAAGGCAGTAAAAAAATCAGTACCAAGCTTGCATCCTGCCTCTTAGAAGTACACCCCAAAAGCACAGTGCCAGATACCACTAAAGCAGTGAAGAAAGACCCCCTCCCAGATAGAAAAAGAAACCATGAGACAGGAAAAAATTCAAACACAATACAAATAATTAAATCACAACAGTAGCTGTTGCTTATTAAACCTATTACCAGAACAAATAGACACAGGAACTAGAGAGATTTCTCAAACCAGTTTCTTTTCAGGAACAGATATTAATCTTTTTCCTTACAAACAAAGCTGAATAGGGAAAACTATCCCATCAATAAACACAGGATTAAACGTCACCAAGCACAGAATTAAACTTCACCCAAAAACCAGTTTTAGACCAAAACTCAGAAAGGATATGTAAACTCACGTTTGAATGTCAATCTTTCTAGCTAGCCTAGAAGAAGTATTTCCAGGGGAGTATTTCCTCCCAACAGCAGTGTAAAAAGCTTAAAAACTCTTCCTCTTTTAGAAAGTATCAGGAAAAAAAAAAAACTTCCTTCAGAGACAGTAATTCTAGGCATGCTGCCAAGAATGTAATAAGGGTGGAAAAAACAAAAGGAGATTTCTTCTAACTACTGCTTCTCCAAACTGCTTAGAAAGTTAACAAGAGGTTCTATAGAACTGGTCAGAACTGGTAGAATTCCACCCCTGGTTCAGGCCTATAAATAAATGCAATAACTCTAGTGCTAGAGAGTACTGAATATTTTGTTTAGTATTTATCTCTCTCCAAATTTTATACCTAAAGAGTATAATTTTATTACATGACCACCACAAATGAAAGAATGGCCATTTTAATTTCTAATTTCTGAAATTTCCAGTTTTAATATTATTTTAATTAAAAATTGGCCAGATTAGGCTGGTATTGAGGGGAAAAGAGAATGAGTCTTATAAATATTAGGATGTGATTGAACAGCCCTTATTCCTTTTTACAAATATTTGGAAGCCTAGTCTCACACAGTTGCCCTGCGCTTGAAAAATGTATACTTTTTACTGCTTATCACCATGACTACACAATGTTGCTCACACCTTGTTTTATTTTGTTTTTGTCAATGCTAGAATAACATATTGGGGCACCTTACTGGACTCTCTCGATGCTTGAACTGAGTATTTGAGGAGATTCCAAGGAAACTAGCCATAAAGGTAATGTGATCCTTTTGCAACCTTCCAACAAGCAAAAACAGTGGGAAGCCATGTTCACTTAGCAACTAAGTTACTAACTTATCAGTTGCAGTGATTCACTTAACAACTGTGGCAAGAAAGGTCATACAATGGGGCAAAAGTCACTTAACAAATGTTTCACTTAACAACAGAAATTTTAGGCTCAATTGTGGTTGTAAATTGAGGATTACCC
Source organism: Pseudonaja textilis (assembly GCF_049901715.1). NCBI lineage: Eukaryota > Metazoa > Chordata > Lepidosauria > Squamata > Elapidae > Pseudonaja > Pseudonaja textilis. The sequence goes on from NC_142008.1 coordinate 72,450,577, forward strand.
AAATTAAACTACATGTTCTTTACAGTTGTTTAAACTTACTGACTTTCTGAGTATAGAATATTTTCCAGAAACCAAAGTGCTATTTAATAAATAGCTTGGCTGTATAATTCACAGACTGGTAGCTTGCAGAATGTATTTATATAATGGAATGCATGCCTTAAGAGAGTCCTGGATCAGAAGTTACAAGTAAGTTAATGACTGAAGTTGACTTACTATGCCTGTTTCATATCCATTCAATCCTGATTTTCAAGCTTCTACCAAGCATGATTGAAATTTTTGGTCTGACTATACTTTTTTTAAAAAAATGTGAATATCTGTGACAAACCTCTCCAATCACAACAGCTACTTCTAAAAGTACAGTTTCTTTATAAATCTAGTTCTTGGCAATACCATTTCATTGTCACCAATCCAGTGGAATGACCACCTTACAATATATATCAGGCTTTAATATGGCATGTTTCTATTCTTTTATTTACTTATTGTGGCTTTCTCCAGTGATTAGTGTCCCTTCACTGTCTTCTCAATTGACTATTTAAATTACTACACTTAGCCACAAGGCTGAGAAGCTATTTAAACTACTGAAAATCACTTTGAGGGTTTTCACAAATATTCTAATGATAATAACAATAAACAAATTCAGCTACTGAAAAAGTTCCTTATTTGATTGTGCTGATACTAAGGATTTGTGGATCCTTCCATTTCTTATAAAAAAAGTAATGCATATTTATTTATTTATTTTATTTTATATTTATTTTATATTTATTTATATTTATTTATTTATTTAGTGGTCCATTTTGTCATAAGGCAACTCTTAAATGTTATATGCTGAATCAAAACCATTCTTTCAAGAGTATTTATTGCAGTATTATGCTTACTAACAATTCAAAAAAAAATTATTTATAATATAAGCATTTGTTAAATTTTTATTCTTTTCCTTCTAAATTTCTCACCTGCCAACCGTCTTAATGGCAGCTCTTTAAGTCCCCTTGTACCATTGTGATTTAATAAAATTGCTAGTGCAGCATTTTCATAAAGTGTGTTTCCTCGTATTATCTGGAGATTCTCCAAAGGGATAGTTTTCACTGCATTCATTGCTATAACCACATAGCCAGCCACTTCTTGTATAGTCTGGAAGGTATGGAAGACAAAGTTATGCAAAATATAGGGACAGAGACTAAAGCAAAGTCTTTTCTTGACCTTATACTTGCTAAGTATATTTAGGAGAAACACCTCTTTTAAATAAGATGCAAATTAAGTAACTTCCATATAGCATTTATAAATTCAAAATGTTAAGGCTCACAAGGATAAATTCCAGAAATATAAGATAATGTTTATCTATTCTGTTTATATAGCTGGGACTCAAGATATAATAAAGTTAAAACAACAAATAATCTTACAAAAATAAAATGCAATTAAAGATATAAATTTGAGAGATCTACATTTTAATAACCAAAATGTATTAAACCAGATAAGCTCAAAGTGTATCCTGTTCCAATTCCTGGAAGAAAAGCTCATCTTGAACATCTAAAAAAGAGCAAGCCATGTTGGGTCCATCTGGAGCAATGAAATTGAAAGGGGGAATGGCATTCCATTCCATATCTCCTTGGTGCCGCCAAAGGGCATTAAGTTATGGGACCGTAAGAATGCCAATTTATCAAAAAGGCAGAGATAATTGGAAATAGATGCACTGCAAATGACCAACTTTTTATTGGTTTCAAGACTAGTTCCATGAATTGCTTCTGAAAAGCCAGTGAAGTTTGCAAAGTAGCAGAATTATGTCGACACACTGAGATATGCTCTTAATTGCCTGCATTATTGCATTCTAAATGTCTTCTAAGAAGTCCAAGTGACTTCTTACAAATTCATATTGACCAATGAGTCAATCCTAAATGAAATCCAACTGTTCTTTGGAAGGGCAGATATTGAGGCTGAACCTCGAATGTTTTGGCCACCAAATAAACTTTGGCCATCAAATGAGAAGGACTCATTGGAAAAGATCCTAATGTTGGGAAAGATTGAAGGGAAAAGGAGAAGGGGATTGTAGAGGATGAGATGATTAGATAATGCCCTTGATGCAATGAATGTTTATTTGGGCAAATTCCAGGAGACAGTGGAGGACAGAGAGGCCTGGCATATTATGGACCATAGGATTACGAAGTGTCACACACAGTTTACTGACTGAACAAAAACAACCAATGATAGGAAACCATACAATTAAAGTAAGAGCTTCTTTGAAATGCATATTTCTGATTGATTGTAATATCTTCCTCATGTTGTATTCCCTAGAGCTCCCATAGTTAGCTTCAAGATTTAATGAGGGTGCAGACAAACTGCATGTAGAATATTGGAATGTAACAGAATGATATGTTAGGAGTGGAAAATAGGACTTGCTCTTTTCAAAGGTAGGTAAAGACATTCTCTCCATTTCCCATTCAGATTAGAACAACTTAATTCATTTTACAAACCTTTAGAAAGGTAAGGTTATAATTGTAATCCACATAAGTGATTTCCAGGTTGCCAAGCACTACTTCACAGTTCTCATACATCCTTTTAAGGTTGTTATAGTGGTCATCCACGCTTGCAAGTTGAGTTAGCTTATTGCTTGTTCCTTGACAAACTGAAAAAAGAATAAACTTACAATAAACATGAAAATTTGCATGCAAAACAGATAAACTATGTGCAGAATATGGCTTTTCCAAATTGTGTCAAGTAAAATTTCTCACTGAAATTATTCCCATCATTTGGGATTGGAACATAAAATTTAAAATTACATCTAACTTCAACTGAAACAGGAATGTTATAGAAATAATGAAGGCATTTTAATATTTTTTTATTTTTATAAAATGTGTACTTAGTTTTAATTTATATATTTTAAAATGTATATAAGCATTATAGAAATTACAATAGTATGATTATTATTCAAACAATCATTCTGAAGACATGCATTTAATAGTACTTGGAAAGCAAATGTGACTGTAAACACATTTCAACCAATACCATTCCTTCAATTGTAGGAAATTATGATTTAATGTAAAATATTTTAAATGATAAATAGATATTTAAATTATAGGGTAAGAGTAACAAAGATAAACAAAACAAAAACAAGATCCTTTAATATATAAAATGGATTTAAATGTAAATAAGTATCAGTATCAATAAACCAGCAAATAAACTAAACACCATTAAAATTAAGAAAGATTTTTGTGAGGAAACTGCAGGTAATAGCAAATCAAAACTGAGGAATACAAAAATAGACATTCCTTATCTCTAGTGAATTATAACTTGCAGAGTTAATATATCAACAACTAACATAAAATGTAGAATGGCTCATATATTGGGGCTGGCACAATGACACTAGGAAGCACTTTGAAAGACCTAATTATGCATTTTCATGAAGGAAGATTAATAGCTGTACATGAAGAACATTAAAGTTATTCAGGCTTAGTGCTCAGTAAAGAAAAGAAATTACTGTGTGTCTTACTCTCCATTGTTACCTATCTGGCAAACTGATAGAGATGAATGCATCTATTTCTGATATATGAAAGAAGAATTATTCAATCACATGAAATAATATAATTCCTTTTAAAGCATTTATTATAGAAAAAATATTACCATTAACCACATCATTCCATATACCATATATGGTATTCAGATTTGTTCAGGTATTTTCCCACGTCGTTATAGTTGTGCTTTTAAAGTTGTAGCAACGTTTCGGCAGAATCTCATCTGCCATCATCAGGCTTCTGTATCGTGTTCGTCTGTGAGTCAGACTTTCACAGCCGTTTCTGTTTTAAATTTGGTGCTAGCCTATGCTATGCCAGAATGTTTTTTTCTTCATCCTGATTGGTTGGGAGTCTTGGTCTGTGTTTATTGGTTTTGGAGTTTGCTGTGTTCTGCTTGATTGGTGTTTCTAATATCTTCTGTCTGTTTTGTAGCTTTTTTTGTCTTAACTGGCTGGCAACATTGTTTCCTGTATTGGAGGCTTTTAGTGTGGCTTGGCTCCGAGTAAATGGACGGCTATCATTTATTAGGAAGCTAGGTTTCATCTGGGTGCCTGGTTGGGGTGTTTTTGAGCTGGAGGGGGAGTCTGTTTGTGCCCAGGTGTTTGCCTGGCTTGTGGTGTGGAGATTTTTTTGTGTGAGAGTGCAGGCTTCCAGTCTGGTGGAGTCATCTCTTCTATTCAAGCTTTCAGGTCTTTTTTCAATCTCTATGGCTTCTCTGATAATTCTGTAGCTGGGGTTTTCTATAGTGGCTAGGGTTTTGGTGCCATTGAAGTTGATGCTATGACCTGTGGCTTTCATGTGTTGGACTAGTGAGGAAGTGTGTTCCAGCTTTTTTACTGCATTTTTGTGTTCATCTAGGGGGGTACTTATTCTTCTATTGGTCTGTCCAATGTATGTGGCAGGACATGATGCACAGGGAATTTCATATATGTCTTGGTTTTCCAGGTCAATTTTATCTTTGGGTTTTCTTAGGATGGCTGCTATTTTTCTGTCTGTTTTGAAGGCAGTCTTGATGTGATGCCTGTCTAGTATCTTACTAATTTTGTCTGTAGTACCTCTTATATAGGGCAGGACAGCTGTTCCATAGGTCTGTTCGTCTTCTAGGTCTCCATTATGTCTCAGTCTGTTTTTGTGGATCAAGCCAGTGATTTTGCTTTTGTGGAAGCCGTTGGCTGTCAGTACACAAAACCTAGCCAAATACCTAGCAAAGCAGCTACAGCCCCATGCTGAAGCAGCAGCTTCACATCTACAAAACTCATACCACCTCTTGGAAATGATCAAAGATCTACACGTGGAACAGAAAGATCTGCTTTATTGAAATAATAAAGAAACAAAATCTACAACCCAGCGACCTACTCGTGAGCTTCAATGTCATATCCCTCTTCACCCAAGAGCCCATCAAAGAAGCCATGACAGCTATCCAAAACAAATACAACCCCCCCAAACACATCCTAGATCTGACCAACCACTGCCTAACCAACACATACTTCATCCACAATGGACCAAGATACAAACAGATAGAAGGAGCACCCATGGGATCACCCCTCTCACCCATCATCACAAACCTATACATGGAACACTTTGAAACCAACGCTCTAGAGAAATCCAAACACAAACCCAAACTCTGGCTCAGATATGTAGATGATACTTTCATAATTTGGCCACACAGGAAAGAAAAACTGGACAACTTCCTTACACATCTTAACAACCTACATCCCAAAATACAATTCACCATGGAAACAGAAACCAACAACCAACTTCCCTTCCTGGACATCCTAATTTACAAAAAACCCAAGATACTCTTAATCTTACACGGGAAAAGACCCAAACGCACCTGTACCCGTGAAAATCTATGAAAACACGCACACACACACACACACACACACACATATGTGTGTGTGTGTGTTTTCTTAAGTTTTCGCAGGTACTTACATGTATGGTATTCAGCTTTGTTCGGGTATTTTCCCATGTCATTATAGTTGTGCTTTTAAAGTTGTAGCAACGTTTCGGCAGAATCTCATCTGCTATCATCAGGCTTCTGTACAAACACAATACAGAAGCCTGATGATGGCAGATGAGATTCTGCCAGAATGTTGCTACAACTTTAAAAGCACAACTATAATGATGTGGGAAAATACCCGAACAAAGCTGAATACTGTATGTATGTATGTATGTATGTATGTATGTATGTATGTATGGCATTCAGCTTTGTCCGGGTATTTTCCCACGTCATTGTAGTTGTGCTTTTGAAGTCATAGCAACGTTTCGGCAGAATCTCATCTGCCATCATCAGGCTTCTGTAGAGTGTTCATCTGTGAGTCAGGCTTTTACAGTGGTTTCAGATTTAAATTTGGGGCAGCCTATTGCTGTGCCAGAATGGCTCTTTTTGTATCTTGATTGGGGATCTGATACCTCTAGCTCAAACACACCCCAACCAGGCACCCAGATGAAACCTAGCTTCCTAACTAATGATAGCCGTCCATTTACCTGGAGCCAAACTGCACTAAAGGCCTCCAATAAAGTAACACAATGTTGCCAGCCAATCAAGATACAAAAAGAGCCAAAAAACAGACAGAAGATATTAGAAACACCAATCAAGCAGAACACAGCAAACTCCAAGACCAATAAACACAGACCAAGACTCCCAACCAATCAGGGTGAAGACAAAACCATTCTGGCACAGCAATAGGCTGCCCCAAATTTAAATCTGAAACCACTGTAAAAGCCTGACTCACAGATGAACACTATACAGAAGCCTGATGATGGCAGATGAGATTCTGCCGAAACGTTGCTACGACTTCAAAAGCACAACTACAATGACGTGGGAAAATACCCGAACAAAGCTGAATGCCATACATGTAAATACCTGCAAAAACTTTATCTATCTATCTATCTATCTATCTATCTATCTATCTATCTATCTATCTTTGGTTGTTCGGGTTTTCTCCCGCGTAAGATTCAAGTATCTTTTGATGAAGTCTCATTCATCATCTTCAGGCTTCTGTCTTTGGCTCTGTGCTTCTCAGAGTGACTCACTCTGAGAAGCACAGAGCCAAGACAGAAGCCTGAAGATGATGAATGAGACTTCATTGAAAGCGTTGCCTAGATACTTCGAATCTTACGCGGAGAAAACCCGAACAACCAAAGATCCACATACAAATACCCATGAGAACCTCAGAAAACATATATATATGTATGTATGTATGTATGTATGTATGTATGTATGTGTGTGTATGTATGTATGTATGTGTATATATATATATATATATATATATATATATATATATATATATATATATATATATATATATATATATATAGATCGATCTTTGGTTGTTCGGGTTTTCTCCCGCGTAAGATTCAAGTATCTAGGCAACGTTTCGATGAAGTCTCATTCATCATCTTCAGGCTTCTGTCTCCGGCTCTGTACTTCTCAGAGTAATGTGAGATTGCAGCTGCTTCCTCCTTTTAACTGCCAGTGGGGTGGGACTTGATTGGGTGGGGGCTTGGCTGTGTTCTGATTGGGTGGGGGTGTGTTCTCATTGGTAGGGGGTTTGGCTGTGTTCTGATTGGTTGGGGGTTAGCCGTGTTCTGATTGGTTGGAGGCGTGTTCTGTTCAGGTGGGGGCTTGGTTGTGCTCAGGTTAGTCTTAGTTGCTGGGGATTTGAGCTGGTGAGTTGTGATCTTGCTGTTTGGCTTCTAGTTCGTGGTCCTGCTGCATCTTCATAGTGGGTGTCGGTTTGCTTCATGTATGGCTCAGAGGGGTTTGAAGTGGGTAGTGATGCAGCTGCAGTGCAGCTTCTGGTCCATGGTCGTGTCTCATTTTCTGAATGGGTGGGAGTCTGTTTTCTATATGGAAGTGTGGTGGTGGCATCTTGTGTGGCTCTCATGGGTGTGGGTCTGGTGTCCTTCTTCATGTTAGGTACTGTCTGTTCATGAGGGCGGGTTTCCAAATGGCTGGAAGGCGGGAGGTGTCATCTCGTTTGTTCATGCTGTGTGGGCGTTTTTCTATCTCTATGGCTTCTCTGATTATTCTGCTGTTGAAGTGTTCGGTTTTGGCGATAGTTCTGGTATTTTTAAAATCAATTTCATGTCCTGTGGCTTTGAGGTGTTGGACCAGGGAAGAGGTCGTTTCTTCTTTTTTGATTGAGTTCTTATGTTCTTCAATGCGTGCACTTATTCTTCTGTTAGTTTGTCCAATGTATGTGGTAGGGCAGGCAGTGCAGGGGATTTCGTATACTCCTTGGTTTTCTAATTCGATTTTGTCTTTGGGGTTTCTTAGGATGGTGGATATTTTTCTGTTTGTGCAGAATGCTGTTTTGATGTTGTGTTTTTGGAGGATCTTGCTAATTTTGTCTGTAGTGCCTTTTATATATGGGAGGAGGGCTTTGCCGCTTTTCTTGTTCTCTGTCTTGGATTTTGGTTGGGTTTCTTTTTGGATTAGGTGGGTAATCTTCTTTCTTTGGAATCCATTGGCTGTAAGTACGTTGGTGAGAGTGTGTAGTTCGGTTTTTGGTGTTGTTCATCGGCTAAGCATTTTGTTCTGGAGATGAGTGTCTTGGCTACGGAATTGATCTGTGCTGGGTGGTGGTGTGAGAGTGCATGTAGATAGCGGTTAGTATGTGTTTTCTTCTGGTAGATGGTGTGTCCTAGGGAGCCATTGATCTTTTGTATACCAAGACATCTAGGAAGGGAAGTTGATTGTTGGCTTCTGTTTCCATGGTGAATTGTATTTTGGGGTGTAGGCTGTTGAGGTATGTGAGGAAGTTGTTCAGTTTTTTCTTTCCGTGTGGCCAGATTATGAAGGTGTCATCTACGTATCTGAGCCAGAGTTTGGGTTTGTGGTCGTATTTTTCTAGAGCTTGTGTTTCAAAGTGTTCCATGTAGAGGTTTGCATGACAGGTGAGAGGGGTGATCCCATGGGTGCTCCTTCTATTTGTTTGTATTTTTGTCCATTGTAGGTGAAGTATGTATTGGATAGGCAGTGGTTGGTTAGATCTAGGATGTGCTTGGGGGTTGTATTTGTTTTGGATGGCTGTCAAGGCTTCTTTTATTGGCACTTGGGTGAAGAGGATATGACATCGAAGCTTACTAGTATGTCGCTAGGTTGTAAGTTTTGTTTCTTTATGATCTCGATGAACTGGAATGAGTTTCTTACGTGTGAGTTGATGGATTCTGCATAGGGTTGTAGTTGTTTGGCGAGGAATTTGGCCAGGTTTTGTAGAGGTGAGCCTATGGAGCTGACTATTGGTCTGAGTGGGGTTCCTTCTTTGTGTATTTTGGGAGACCATAAAGCTTGGGGCATCTGGATGATTTTTCTCTGGGTATGATTCCTTGCTGGATTTCTTCACTGATGGGGGAGGCTTTTATTTTGGATTTGGTAGTTTTTTCTAGGTAGGTGGTGGGGTCTGTCTTTAGGGGTTTGTATGTGGGGTCTTGGAGTAGGTTGGTTAGCTTGGTTTGGTAGTCAGATGTGTTCATAACCACTGTCATGTTGCCCTTGTCTGCTGGTAGGATTATTATGCTGGTGTCTTCTTTCAGGTTAAGTAGTGCAGTTTGTTCTTCTTTGGATAAGTTGCTTTTGGGTGGTTTGCTAGTGCAGAGGATGTTGGTGATTTCGAGTCTGATTTTGTTAGCATCATCAGGGTTGGTTTTGGTCAGGCTGGTTTCAACTCCGCATAGAAAAACGATAGAAAAACTCCGATAGAAAAACGCCCACACAGCATGAACAAACGAGATGACACCTCCCGCCTTCCAGCCATTTGGAAACCCGCCCTCATGAACAGACGAGTACCTAACATGAAGAAGGACACCAGACCCACACCCATGAGAGCCACACAAGATGCCACCACCACACTTCCATATAGAAAACAGACTCCCACCCATTCAGAAAATGAGACACGACCATGGACCAGAAGCTGCACTGCAGCTGCATCACTACCCACTTCAAACCCCTCTGAGCCATACATGAAGCAAACCGACACCCACTATGAAGATGCAGCAGGACCATGAACTAGAAGCCAAACAGCAAGATCACAACTCACCAGCTCAAATCCCCCAGCAACTAAGACTAACCTGAGCACAACCAAGCCCCACCTGAACAGAACACGCTCCAACCAATCAGAACACGGCTAACCCCCAACCAATCAGAACACAGCCAAACCCCTACCAATGAGAACACACCCCCACCCAATCAGAACACAGCCAAGCCCCCACCCAATCAAGTCCCACCCCACTGGCAGTTAAAAGGAGGAAGCAGCTGCAATCTCACATTACTCTGAGAAGTACAGAGCCGGAGACAGAAGCCTGAAGATGATGAATGAGACTTCATCGAAACGTTGCCTAGATACTTCGAATCTTACGCGAGAAAACCCGAACAACCAAAGATCCACATACAAATACCCGAGAACCTCAGAAAAACATATATATATATATATGTATCTATATATATAATATATATATATAAATATATAAATATGTAAAACCATCAACAACATCATTCATATGTATATGTATATATATATATATATATATATATATATATATATATGCACAATTTTAAATATGACTGACCATGAAAACCAGTTGGGTGAATGTGGGTTAGTCACTTCTCCCAGCCCAACCTATCTCCCAGGGCTGTTGTGAGGAAAATAGAAGGTGTGTTGGATATATTGAAATATTTATAAAAATAATACAGGCATATTAGAAATAAAGTAAATCCCATGGCATCATGAGTAATAATAAAAAAGAATACCAAATATATTGTTAAAAATCCAATTTTAAGTCTTGCCAACTTATTTACTTCTGATGTCTCATGACCTGGAAGGTAGCAAGTACTTGCAATGTTAGTGGCAGGGACCAGGCAATGCAGAGTTAGACCTTGGCTGCTTGCTTCAACAAGTTGCACAAATAAGAAACTACTTATCATACTCACTAGTGCTGAAATTGTTTATACAATTTCATTAAATTATTAAATCTTTCAAAATTTTGTACTGATGAATTAATAAAAAGCAATGCAAATCTGAGGGATATTAGAAATCCCAATACTCAATATTCAAATATTTCAACTTGTTCCATTATATTTCAAAATACCTGATTTAATGATGCACTGTTATCTCAGGAGAAATTTATATTAAAAATATTTTGTATGTATCCTTTACTTGCTAATTACTTTATTGGGATAAAGAAAAATTAAAATTATTGTAACTGCTACCACAAACTCAGCACAAAATAAAAGCTTAAAGTAAATAATGAAAAAAAAAACAATCCACAGATTCATAGGAAAAAACATTATGTAAAACAAAATACTTGTGAATACAACAACTTATATCCTAATCCACACCCCCAAAGTAAGCATGGTTCCCTATTGTATGAGGTAAGAAGAAAGAAAAAAGAAAAAAGAAACAATTGGACAGGGACAGTAGGCCTGATTGGTGCGTTTATGCATGCCCCCTACAGACCTCTTAGGAAAAGGGGTGAGGTCAATAGTAGACAGTCTAAGGTTAAAGTTTTGGGGGTTTGGGAAAAGAAACCACAGAGTTAGGTAGAGTATTCCAAACATTGACCAAGTCGTATTTTCTGTAATCAAGTTTGGTGCGGTTAACCTTGAGTTTGTATCTATTGTGTGCTCTTGTATTGTTATGATTGAAGCTGAAGTATTCATTTGTAGGTAGGACATTGCAATGTATGATTTTATATACTATATTTAGATAGTAGACACAATACACTAATTCCTGAGGCCTGAACTATGTTTTCACAAACTTTCTTAAAGCTAGGTGGGAAGAGTCATCTGAATGTTTAGGGCCAACTGGATTGGCATGAGTCTTAATGGAAGCTAGCAAAATAATTTGATAATGGGTTGGGACCATGAGAAAAAGTTTTACACGAAGGGTCCCCCTTTCCCTCTTAAGGGACAGGACAAAAAGTCAGTGGTTGGTAGCATTCTACTTTTTCAGTTATGACAACCCGAATGGATCTTATGCAGCTCCACCATGTGTCACTACAGGAAAGAAAGCAGAAACTTATAAACAAATGGAACATGTAACTGTTTTATCCCAAAAAATACAGAATACAGACCACTTTCTGTAGTCACTGTTAACAAAAAAGTTGGAAAGAATTCCCCTAATTCTATGTGTGTTCTTTACTTTTTAAAAATTCTTTAATTAGTTGAAATCATAAAACCCATCTCTTTGTATTGTATATACAAGTATAATTAAATATGTAAAATTCCCATTAGAATACCGAAGTATAATTCTATGTGTATTATCTAATTATCTATGTGGGTTTTATGATTCCATATAGCTTTGTTTACTAGTTCCCTATAGTGTGTAATAAAACATTTAATTTTTATATTATTTGTGGTAATAAAATGAATAATTGTATATTTAAAAAATTAAATATTGTATAAGTATTTTGAAACCACGTATCTTTTTAATATGATCCAAATACAGCTACACTGCTTATCTGATTTACTGTTAAAGTATAAACATATGTAAACAATAACAGTTGTAATCAAAACCCAGAACTCTCATTTATCTACCTTAAAACATTATTTATCTGGCTTTCTGGGGCAAAAAAATGAACTTGTTCCCTAGCCTTTCAGAGCTTTCTGCCCTGATCATTTGACTGCTGATCAGCTGGCTGACAGGAAACTGCAAATTTCTCCTGGCTCTTGCTAGGCTTTGGGAAGCCAGACCTTGCATGCCAATTTTGCTTTTAAATTAAGGATACATTAACTATTTGCTCTAGTTTCATTTTAAAGTTCTGAGTGAAAATGGCTTGTGAAAAATCAGAGAAAGAAGTGAAGTCATAAAAACATGATTACAAAGCTTTTTTCAGTGATTTTTATAGGTTACTCTGAAGGAGCTAGAAAGGTCCTACCTCCATATTTGTATTGCCTTCCCCTATCTTTTAATGTCTTCCAAATGTATGATTTTTAAAAATTGATACGTAATTCAATACACAAAGTCTAGCATAAGATAAAAAAAAAGAAAAAATAAGACACAATATATTGCATGAGTATTGATGGGGACTATATAATACTAGTAAAATTATATTGTTCATTTTAATTAAAAGTCTTAGGCTCATGACACCTTAAATTTGAATATTGGTTAAAATGATATTTCCTTAATTATGTATAGGTATTTAAATTATTCCTTCTATTCTCTACACAGTTATTTAGAGATTATTGCATATCTGCCAGAGCAAGGATGACAAACTCAATTTCATTGAGGGCCGCATCAGCATTATGGTTTTCCTCAAAGGGGCAATAGCCAGGTACCATGACTAGGCTGCATGATGGCCTGGTAGGTGTGGCCGTCTTGATGTTACTCATCTGGTATGACTGACTCGAGACAACTGGATCAGGATGGAACAAGTCGCATCAGGTAACTCGATGTGCAGACAATTCGGTGCCCCACAAGCTCCTTGCTTCCCCAAACTGCTGGCAGCCAAGCATGTGTGTGTGTGCACGCACACGCATGCACACACATACACACATACCACATTCCAAAGTTTGGGGATTTCTGAAGAGGAAGTCTCCCCAAGCCCAGGCATGATTCACAGTTTGTAAGCTCAAATGTGGATAAAAATTTCCAAGCTTGGAATGGTCAGTCAGTCAGTCTGTCTGCCCCCCCCACACACACACACATGCACAGCATGCCAAAGGAGACATTCTTCTCCCAATCCCAAAAATTGTTGGTGTTTCCCTGTCTGGTACTCCAAAGGGACTTTCCATTTCCAGTGTGTGGTAAGGATACTGACTTGTTGGGGTAGCCTTCCCTCATGAAGCTCCCCTGCCACGCCCTCCTCCTCTCCAGAAATCTGTTAATTCAATTTCAGATAGATTGTCAACCTTGAAACTGTCCTGACTGAAGCCATTTTGTATCCACACTGGAGCTGAGGGTCAGGGAGGGGGGATTTGAGAAAGAGGGATTTTTGTAGCCAAAAAAAAAATACTTTCTCTTGGAACCAAGGACATTCTCACACCAGGAAGAAAGAAGGCAGAGTGATGCTACCTGGTTGTCGGACTATACAATGATTCAACCATGTGGCTGATTGTTTTGAGAAAGTAGAAAACCTTTTACTTTTAATGAGGTGAAAATTGCAGGAATTTTAGAGTCAGTTTTCACCAGATATGTGCCAATAAGGTATTTCCCATAAAACAATGTTTGAGGACCTTAATGGCCTTAAGTCTTGCTTGCAATGGAGCTATTTTTTGGAACACTGACATACTGTATGTGGCTGTCCATTTTTTTCTTTAAAACCACAAGTGATGAAACACCTGGTGATTCTTATTCAATTACTTGTACTTACAAAAGAAAGCAAATGCAGGGAAAGGTAAAGGGCCCAGATCTCCCAGTAAGAGATTCAGGGGCTGCTGAATCTCATGGTGGAACTTTTTCAAAGCAGTGGGAGTGCTATGGGAAGGAGGGAGCAGCTTGATCTCCCAGGATGACAATATTGGAAGGAGAGAACCTGGAGGCATCTCCCCTATATGGCTTGGAGAGACAGGTAGGTGTCCTCAGAGAGACAGTGGATCCTGTAAGTATTCTGACCCCATCCTGTTCCTAGCCTTCCAAGTGATGGGGAACTTCTTTCTCTCCATCTGGACCCTCATAGGCTCTGGGCCCTGGGTGATCGCCTGAATGGCATTGCCTGACTGACAAGGCATGGTAATAGAGAACAGTATGTAGGTGTCCCAGGGATTGGTGTCTTCCTGTTCCCTCATACTATGAAACAAGGATCAAGTGTTCTGGTATTGCATCCTGTTCTACCAAATGATGTCACTCAATGATTTCATTCACAAAGAAACTGGAGGCTTTGAAGAACAGGATGGAGAGGAACATCTTTACCTCAACTCGAACGATAGGGAGGTTTTGGCCCACTTGGGTCTGGAGAGGGCTTGTCACTTATATTTTCCCTCAGGGCAGACAAAGCCCTTAGTGTGCCGGGTTGGAAAAAAAATGGGGGAGTGACTTATGGGGGAATAAGGAAAGCCAGGGCTTCCTTTGAGATTGTGGGAAGGGGAAGTTGAAAGGGAGGTTTGACAGAGGACATTTGCTTCCTCTTCCAACTTGGTGCTGCCAATGCTCCTCAACTTCCCCCCTCCCCCAAAATGCTGGCAGTAAAGCTTGGAGCCAAGCGCTGTTTCTCCCCAGACTACATTGCAACATAGAAGGAAGATAAATCCACAAGGCTTCCTTCCAGTGGGTGGGGGGATCCATTCCTCCCAAGAACAACTTCCATGCCATCTTCCAACTCTGTTTCTGCCACCCAATCTGGGCTGGCTGGCTGCATCCCACAAGGTGGCGCTGAGCAAGGCTTCACCAGAGCTCCTGCATTGGCTTAAGCCCCATGGCAGCCTGCCTGCCTAGACACTTCTCCCCTGGCAGATCCTGGGACAGGCTACTCGCCCTGCCTGCCCTCTTTGACTTCCCAACTGGTCTCCTTGGGTGGGGTACCCGCAGCCTTTTGGAATGGAGTCCCGACTTGTTCTGGGAAGGAAGAGATGCAGAACTGGCCACAGCCTTGATCCCTGCAGCCCAGCTTGGAGGCTGATGGCCAGTGAGCAATCAAGGGACCAATGAGCTGCAGCTGCCCAGGGGGAGCAACTAGCCGGGTTGGGTTGGGTGGGGCCATTCCCTTGCCATCTCCACGGCAGCCCCCAGGCTAGATCTAAGCACACTGCAGCCAGATTTGGCCCACGGATCTTGAATTTGACACACCTGTGTTAGAGTATACAGTCTCATATTCTCTACCCTTCCTGATTTGGACCCCGAGAGGTTTAATTGACAATTTTATTGGCATATTGATTGTGCTCCAAAAACTTTTTGGAAGTTAACTGGTCCAATTCATTTTGGTTTGGAAAGTTAGTGTTGCACATGGCTAGTATTCTCTCTAATCTAAAATAGAGAAATGTTATTTTCTATATGAATGTCATGTTCTTATTGTTTCAATGTATGAACTAAAATAAAATGTGTCTTTCCACAGTGCAATTTTCTTTTAATGGTATTCAAGCTTTGCAATAATAAATATAAATATGTGTGATATAATTTATATATTTATATATACTCTCTCTCTCTCTCACACACACACACACACACAAATGAATATGAATACGGAAGACCTTCATATGCCATAATAGGCAAGGAAGATGGGAACATACAATATTGTGGAACAAAAATATAATTAGATCTTAATTTTTTAAGCTATATTAATTTCCTGTTGAAAATCTATTACAATTTTGTTGTAATACAGATTGACAAATAAAAATTATTCCATGTTTTTTCTTGCTATATGATAAAGAACAAAACTGAATCAAATACTTTTAGGTAAAGCCTGTTTAATTAATAATAGGTGTCACCCCAATCTGTAATAAAGTAATGGAAATTATACACTTTTTCTGAAATAATCTAGACTTAAAAATATGCACTTTGGGAGGGAGTAAAAGTAGTGAAACAAGAATGATTCTGATTCAATGATTCATTTCCTTTGCTCCAGTTCAGAATCAGGTTACTCTCTGCCTTTACCTGTTGAACCATCTCCTGATCACACCCTTGTGTACAGCTATGGGTGTTTATCCTCTTAAAACTCAGTCAGTTCCAAGTACAAATATAATAAGACTACTGACCAACCATCCTTGAGTCATAGACTATTCTGTGAATTACACGTAGAAACATAATTATGAGTTCAATATCTCATAAATGCTCAACTCTGCAAATATTGCTTTTCAGTCTCTGCTTCCCAACCATAGTTAGATAATAATTAATTACGGTTAATCTGGTGAACTTGATATTTATCAGAAAGTAAAACAAAACATGGTTTAGCAAACCTATTGCAAATAGGTGCTTAGTGAAACTAGAGAAAAGGTAAAAAGGAAATTTCTTCTATGGTCTGTGATTTCATAGAAATTTTTATTCATATACTTCATGTAGCTAAAGGAAGGTTTAAAAGCCATCTTGCTTTGCATCAGTAACTCAGGTAATACACACACACACACACACATATACACACACACTATATACATACATACATATACACACACACATACACACATATGTATATTTGTGTGTATGAACACTGTACCATAATATAGTTTGTTTAGATTAAATTTAGTGTGCCTAGTCACGTGTATGGCATTCAACAATCTATCATTAAACAACTATGAATTCATATAATGCATGTACCTATGACGTTTTACAGAATACTGTAATTCTATAAGCAGCAAAATTCCTCTGTGTACATATCTAAAACAGGAATGTTCTTGCCATCAGTAAGTGCCTATGAGCAGAATGACATCTTTTAATCCCTTCTATGGCAAATACTATGCTGTACTGGAAAGCAATGTTGCTTACAAAATAGAAGTAACAGTTGTCTGACAGATGAACTATCCATTTTTAATGCTATTTTTTGCTTCCGGGGATGGAAGTAAACGTTGCCCTTTGATTTTAGTTGGACTTAGGAAAGTTGCTAGAGCAGAAGGGGACACATACCCTTGGAAGAAAGGCAAGAGGCACAAGGTCCTGTTTATTCTTTTATCTCTGAATAAAAGAATGAATCCTCTCAGAGACTTTTTGTGTGGCAGTATTAAAGTATTGCTCTCTGGGGTAAAAGGTTGTGGGATTACACCAGCTAAAATGTAAATGGCTATTTGTGGTTAAGGAACAGAACTTCCATCTGGGTCAAACTCCCATGGTACTTTCTTCATGTAAAACAGGAGTTGTATAGAGAAGGAGAACCTTTTCCACATTGAGAAAGGCAGGAACTTTGGTACCTTAGCCTAGGGGTCGCGAACCCTTCAGTCACGGCTTACTATCAGGCCTTGAGCCCATTGAACCAGGCTGTGGAAATGGTGGGCAAGCCTGAATGAGCATTCCCTCTTGCATGAGCATTAGGAAGCACATGGAGAACTATCCCCTCCACCCCAGCTGGTCTGCAAAGCCGGAAAGGTTGGGTAACTCTGCCATAGTCAACATTAAATGCTTTATTATTCTTTTAATACCTTTGTGTTGATGTGATTCATGTTAAGGGGATATTGATTTATTCAACTGGGTATCTTTACTGTTGAGTTTCTATGCTATATATTCCTAAAGGGAAAATTTCTTTCTTTAGTTCCATCAGTAAAATAAATTATGAATTTGAGGGTTTTTTTTTCTAGCTAAGTCAGAATCCAATTCAATTTGTCAGGTGTGCTCATAAAGCCTGATTGCTTGAAGAACTGGTCAGTGGAATTCAGGTTTTCAGATGAACATGACATGCAAATTCTGCTATATTATAAAACTGAGTATTGAGAAAATATTATTTAATGGACAACTGCTACAATTTACAAATGTTTCAAATGTCAGTGCAAAACCATTATATAACCATGATATACATATGTTTGTGCATTGAGTGTATGTCCAGGTTCTGAGGTACCTATTAGTTCCTTCAGAATGATAGGTTAAGCAGATTACAAAATCCACATAGTCAGAATGCCAAATAAACTTTCTGAATCAATACCAATAATCCATGTTTACAGCTTGTTTGTGAAATTCAAAATTTCTTCGCATTTCCAGTTGAATCTCACTTGCTCAATTGGTCTATAGCAAGTTCCCCAACTTTTTCAGCATTGTAGACAGGTGTGGGGGAGGGGGGAGAAAGGATGGTTCCGAGCAAGTGGTGAGCAAACGTGTGTGTGTGTGTGTGTGTGTGTGTGTGTGTGTGTGTATACAGCTCCATTTGTGCGAGTGGCAGGCAAGCAAGCCTGCTGCTGGCACAGCAAAGCGTGTGTGCTTATACTTGCTTGCTCTTCTCACAAGGGGAGATGCGCACGTACTCATCCACTGCTTTGGGAGACCCAGTTTTGAACAGCTCATGGTCTGGTAGTGGGTCATGGCCTGGTCATTGGGGACCCCTGGTCTTTAGGGTCTGTTATATATTAGTAAACACTCTACAAATGGCTAAAATCAGCTATTGCATATAATTCTTCTTCCAAGTTCACAGGCTTTAATTAAAAATGAACTAGAACTGGGATACTATTATATAACTTGTTGTTTTGAAATACTTATGCAAACAAATTCACATAATACCATATTTGTTTCTTTAAATGCCATTTAAATTACATACCCTAGGAGTAACAATTGCACCAGAAGCAATCACTTATGCTTATGTTACAAGAGAACATTTGTTTATCCATAAAACTATATAGCTTAAATATATTGGACATTTTGTACCAAGTACACCAAATAGGAAAAAAGATGCATTTAATTCCTTGTGCAAAACCATTGGCATAAAAATGATTTTATCTCCTTGCACATTTTCTACCGCTCTATATCTCCAAAAAACAAGCCAACAAACATGGGAGCATAGTTGCTCAAACAATGATTGTGTTTTATTTAAGTGAAATTGTTGCACAAAAAACCTTATAACTTCTGGTCATTTCCTAGCCAGGCTGCAGTTCACCTGAATCCAACTGATTTCTGGAAGCATAATGATATCCAATAGCTCATTATTTTCCTGATGAATCACCCTATAGTTTGGGTTGTCATGTTTCACAAACTGTGTGTATGAGTGTGCACTTGTGTGTTTATTTAAAATAAAAATGAACAATGAAGTTTGGAAAAATTGCAATTTTAAAAATAAATATTTGTTCCATTTTGATAATAGATAAATATAATCAGGATCACATTTGAATCAACCATTTTCTTTTTCCTTGGAAAGCTACAGATAGATACATTTTCACACACAAAAGTATCATATCTTGGCATCACCATTTACAGTACAAAGAAACCCTAAAAAGTCTCTGGTTTGAAAAAAAAAGCTTCCATATCCAAGCTGACCTTTAAAGAGTCTTTTAAGAAAAAAAAAAACAGGGAGCTTATTGGACTCAAAGGAAACTATCATCCTGTAACAAAATACCATTGCTTTCAGTTGTCCTGATTGTTTCCACCATTGCAGCCATTTTGGAATTAGGAGAAACGCATGTTCTCAAAATCCCTAATGGATTCTGTTTCTAGTATATGAGTTCAGCGGACCAGCAAGGCAATTCTATCACTGTACAGATTATGAAGTTTAATCATTCTCTATTATTCTGAATGGAAATTGCAGTGAAAAAATTATTTCAGCTTAGTATTAGGAAAATCATAGTTTGGAAATAATTAATAGTGAGCTCTCCTCTGTCTGAATAATACAAGGGAAGAAAGTTTTGCCAGGGAAGAAACAGAATTAACAGCATTAGGAAATATAGGAGATATTTCCTACATAGGAAATTGTTACTTTCTTCCCACTTTGAATTATAGGCAGATCTTGTTTAAAAAACACTGTGTTTGTCAGTTCAAAGTTATCACAGCTGAAAAAGTAACTTTACAACTGGCTCTCACACTTATAACAGTTACAGAATCTGTGAAATTAGGCTTCCGGTTTGGGCTTCTTTGGCGACAGACCAAAATCTGTGATCGTGTGCGGTTTTGATCCGTGCTTGCTGCTGAGTGCCCCGATCCTTTGGATTCGGGGCTGAAGCTGAAGAGGTGGCAAAGAGGGGGAAGACTGCTACCTGAGTTGAGGAGAGCCGCATCTCTCCTCCTTGGCTAGCCATTACTCCCTTTTCCAAAGGCGGTTGCAGTGGTGGTCAGAAATGACACCTCAAAGAAGAACCCAACTGGACAAGATTGAGCAGGAGGAAGACAAAAGGGAGAGCTTGACAGACTGGGCTAAGCAGAGACAACATCTAAGCAAGGTACCCTGGAATTAAAAGTATTAAGAGTGTTATCCCTAAAAGAAGATTTTTTAAAGCGGCAGAGAATAGAGAAAAGGAGGAGGAAAATCCTTCTTTCTCTTTCTTATATAGACAGTTACAATCGGCTTTGAATGGTAAAAAGAAGAAATCTAAGTAAGAAATTTGTGATAATTTGTTTTGATATTAACAGGCAATTTTAAGCTGAAATTAAAGTGCCAAAAGGAAAACAAAGACTTTCTGGATATTCTAAAACCCTTAAAAGGAGAAGAGTGAAGGAAAAAGGGTGGAACTTGGAAAGAATCAGAGTGCGCCACCTGGAAATAAAAGGGATTATCAGTGAAACTTTAAAAAGACTTCTAAAGGATACATTGTAACTGAAACTTCATTAAAATATAACAGAACCCCCGGAAAGAAAAAGTAAGAAGAAACAGTTTTGGATTACTTGGTGATTTTTAGAATTTTGGGTGTTGGATTTTTAATTAAAGTCAATCGGGTGGTTGTTTAAAAGTGTTTAAAATGGCAGTATTGCTTGAGGAATTAAAAATAGAACTTAAAAAATGAAAGAAGAGGCACAAGAGGGAGGAGGATCTTTTGGCTTCGAATTTCAATTCTTAGAAATGGAGATTTTGAACTATGAAAAACAACGAGAAACGCTTGAAGAGAAGAAGGGTTGGACAAAGAAGAAGCCATCTTTAATGATCAAATAATGCAATGTGGGGTAAAATATAAAAAAGAGGGGAAAAGAGTTAAAAAATTAAGATTTGAGGAAACAACTAAAAAAAAAGAACAGTTTGAAAAATAAGCACAACAGTAAGGAAAAGCAGAAAAGAGAGGGAGAATTAGAGAGAGGGGGGATGAAAAGTGGGGGATGAGAAAAAAGGGGGAAAGATAAAAAGGAAAAGAAATTATAAGGGACAAAAACAGGAAATAAAGAAACAGGGGAAATGTACAAGGATTAACAGTATTAGCTTATTTAAAAGACACAGAGATGTCAGGGTTCCAGAAATTGTTTGGTTTAATCAGTATCTCCGAGACAGGCATATTCTCAAAGTGCTTTATTAAAACAAAAAACTTGGCACGTCTGTGAGATTTCTAAACTAAAGTTTCCTCCCAGACCTCCCACAATATTCAATCAACACCCGCCCATTTTCTCCCACATCATCAATCACATGAACCAATCACGCTTCAACTACAATTTTTGCTGCGCCATAAAGATTGACCTTGACAGTCTTACATATTTGTTATGTCTACTAAAAATTACTCAAATACCAACAAGCCCTCCCTTCCATCCTCCATATCAGTGTGGCAGCTTTTAATAGGGATTCCAAAGTTTCTTTCTGGGTATAGGGGAGGAGGTTAAATCAAATTAAAAGTAATAATTAAATGTAATAATGAGAGAAAGGGAATAAAGTTAAAAGAAGCTGAAATAAGAAGGAATGGAAATATTTTAATTGTTCTTAAAGACTTATAAAACAAAATTGAAAAGAAATGTGAAGATTTATAATGAAATTGATACCAGTTGTTAGGATGAATTTGAATAGAATAACTATTTGGTTTACTATTTTTATATATATTGTTCTCTATTTTTTGGAATCTTGTGTATATTTCTAAGGGAAAGTCCCAAGCGGAATTTGGTTGATGAGAGCTATATGATATAAAATAGATATTAGAAACTGAATGTTATAATTGTATAATTAAATGTTTAATTTGAGATTTGAATGACAATAATTATAAGATTTAAAGGTGCCACGCTCTATTTGGAAATTATAGTTGGGATCTTGCTTTTTAATGCCTGGAAGGGGAGGGAAATATGTTTTTCCCTCTCTCTTTCAGGATGATGATGGAAAAGAATATACGGTTGAAGCTGAAGTCTTCATTGACAGGTAGGACATTGCAATATATAATTTTATGTAGTATACTTAGATTGGACTGAAGGCGGCGTAGTTCTAGGTTTTTAGGTCTAGAATTTCAAGTCTGGTGGCATATGGTATTCTGCAACGAGTAGAGGAGTGGAGAACTCTTCTTGTGAAATATTTCTGGACTTTCTCAACTGTGCTAATATCAGATACGTAATGCGGGTTCCAGACTGATGAGCTGTATTCAAGTATTGGTCTAGCAAAAGTTTTGTATGCTCGAGTTAGTAGTGTGATATTACCAGAGAAAAAGCTACGCAGGATTAGGTTAACAACTCTTAATGCCTTTTTGGCTACGTAGTTACAGTGGGCTCTAGCACTTAGATCATTAGAGATGAGTACTCCAAGGTGCTTGACAGAGTCTGGATCATCAACAAGGTCTTGACTATTCAGCTTGTATTCTATTTTCTGATTTCTTTTATATATTTTTTTTATTTTAAGACACAGACAATTCATAAACAAAACATAAAACCATCTTCCATTTTGTACATACAGTGTGTCAGTTGGTTTAGAATCTTTTGTCTGATCCTTTCATAATCATTGTTCACAATTTATATCAATCTCACATTGTCAAACTAACATATGCTTACCTATTTATCAATTATTAATTATCCTGCTATTTATTTCATCAATATTATATTATGCTATCATCCAATAGTTATATACGTCTACATTATATTTTGTATCAGTCTATTAAACTTCTATAACAAATTATCTATTCTATTATCTTACCATGTATTTTTATCCAACCATTGATAAAACAAATCCCATATCATATAAAATTGCTGGTCTTCTTGTTCTCTAATTTCAAATGTTAATTTACTCATTTCAGCACAGTCCATAATTTTTTAAATAACTTCCTCCTGCATAGGTATTTTGTCATTTTTCCAGTTGTTCCCAAATACAATTCTAGCCGCTGTTAAAACATTTACAATCAAATATTTCAATTCTTTATTGTATATGTCCAGTATGACTCCCCAATAAAAAGTTCTCTGATTTAAAGTCTATAAGTTGCTTTATCATTTTTTCCAACCATGTGTGGATTTTAGTCCAATATTTTTTTGCATCCGAACATGTCCGCCACATATGGTAATAGGAACCAGGTATCTGATGACATTTCCAGCATTTATCTGATTTATTCTTAAACATTCTTGCAAGTCTCGCCACCTGTAAAACATCTTATACAAATTTTCTTTATATGCAGCTGACATTGTCATTTTATAATTTTGAGACCACAATTTTTGCCATTTTTCTAAATCAATCTCATATCCAAAATTTCCCCCCCCAAGAAGTCATTGTTTCTTTAACTTGTTCCTCCTCCAATTTAAATTCTAATAGATGTCCATAAAGTTTTTTAATTACCTTTTCATCAGTACCCATCAAAATTTATCTAAGTCAGTCAACTTATCATAAATACCTACTGCCTTGGAGTCTTTATCAAACCTAGATTGTATTTGCAAATAAGAAAACCAATTCATTTTTACACCTTGTTTTTCCAATGCTTGCATAGATTTAAGTTCACCCTTTTCATTCAATATCTCACCATATCTAACTGTTTGTTCCTTTTTATATATTATTGGATAAGAAAAAGCTTCAATAGTTGATATCCATGTTGGAATTTTTAAGTAATATTGTCTTTTTATCTTCCCCAAGTTCAAAAACAATGCCTCTTGAATATAATGTCTTCTAAAATACTCCTGTGTTTTAGTTCCCTTATACCAGATAAAGGCATGTCATCCCAACAGCAAGTCATGGTCTTCTAAAGTCAGTAATCTACTGTTCCTTAGTGTTATCCGTTCCTTTACACACATCAAACTTGACGCTTGGTAATATAGCTCCCAATTGGGCAAGGCAAATCCTCCTCTTATTCTTGCATCTTGTAACAGTTTTAATTTTATTCTTGTTTTTTTATTCTGGCAAATATATTTCAACACAATTCTATTTAAATCTTCAAAAAAACTCTTTCCCTAGTCGAATAGGAATTGTCTGGGATAAATATAAAACTCTAGGCAATATATTCATCTTAATTGTAGATATTCTCCCAATCAATGATAGTTGCAGTTTTTCCCATTTTATCAAATCTGTCGCAATCTGCTGTTTGAGTTTAACATAATTATCTTCCTTCAGTGTACTATATCTTGGTGTAATATGTATCCCTAAATATTTAACCTTGTTCGTGACCTGTATTTTTAAAATTTCTTCCAACTCTTTCTTTCGTCTTGCTAACATATTCTTTGTTAATATCTTTGTTTTATCTTTATTTATTCTCAAACCTGCTACTTTTCCATATTCTTCTATTTTTTCTATTAATTTGGGTGGCGTTTCCAATAGGTCTTCTAATATAAATACCAGGTCATCTGCAAAAGCTTGCAATTTATATTCCTCCTTTTTAATTTTCATTCCTTTTATTTCTCTTTCTTCTCTAATATTCCTGTTCAACACTTCCAATGTTAACACAAACAGCAGAGGCGACAGTGGGCAACCTTGTCTTGTCCCTTTTCTTATATCTATAGATTCTGATAATTCTCCATTCACCATCACCATTGCAGTTTGTTCATGGTATATTGTTTCAATGGCTTGGATAAATTTTTTACCAAAGTCCATTTGTATCAATTGCAGTAAAATAAATCGCCAACTCACATTGTCAGAGGCTTTTTGTGCATCTAGAAACATCAAGGCCATTTGTTTCTCAGAGTGTGCTTCATAATATTCCAGAGTATCCAAAATAATTCTCACATTGTCTTTGATTTGTCTCTTTGGCAGAAATCATTTTGATCAGTATGAATAACATTATTTAAGTATCTATTTAGTCTTTCTGCCAAAATTGAAGCAAAGATTTTATAGTCTGAGTTCAATAGAGATATAGGTCTATAATTTTTAACTTGCTGCAGGTCTGTACCTTCCTTTGGTATAAGTGTAATGTATGCTTCTGACCATGTTTTTGGTATTCTTTTCTTCAACATAACTTCATTCATAACTTCTAAAAGATGAAGATTCAACATTTCCTGAAAAGTCTTGTAAAATTCTGCTGGCAAACCATCTGGACCTGGTGCTTTCCCAACATTCTGTTTTTTTAAGGCTTCTGTTAATTCCATCACTGTTATATTTCCTTCTAACATTGTTTCAATATTTTTAGGCATCTGAGGTAGGTTCGCTTTCTGTAGATATTGCTTAATTTTTTCTTCTTGAATATTCTCTTGAAAGTACAGTTTTCCATAGTAGTCTTGTATAATTTTTTTCTTCTCATTTCCATAGCAAACCTGTCCTTTTTTTTTTTTGAAACAAATTTTATTAATTTTAAAGACAAACAAAACATCATTAAACATTGAAAACATAAAACCTCTTTCCATTGTAAATCTTTACAAGGCAGATAAAACATTATTTTATACCACATAATTCTAATTTACCCCATTTCCATATGGACACATAAATATCTTTTAACAAATTTCTCATTATTTCTCTTTACTCTTATTCAATTACATTTCTTTTCTATATTTATCTGTTATATAGTCATCATATTTATATTTCCCTCTGACTTCTTAACAATTATTCTCATCTGACATTCCTCCAAGGTTTTATTAATTCTCTGTCCTTTATTTATTAATTGATTAATCCTTCTTGCTTCTCTTTCCTTTCTCAGTTTATAAGCTAGCCATCTGCCTGGTTTATTTGCATCTTCAAAGTAATTCTGTTTGGCATTTTTAATTTTTTTTTGCTAATTCTTCTTTTTCCATTTTATGTTTAATTATATCCATTTTATTTTTAATATCTTTTTTTGTGGGGACTTCTGTAAGTCTTTTTCTAATCTTTTATAGTCATCCTCTAATGTCTTAAATGTCTTTTTCTGTTTTCTGTTTCTTCTCCTGGTATAATCTATTATCAAGCCTCTTGTGTAGGCCTTCATCGTGTCCCAGAGATTCTGTAAAGATGTATCCTCTTTTCTACTTTCTTTAAAGAAGAAAACAAGTTCTTTCTCTATTTTCTGTTTAAAGTCTTTTTCTTTTAATATCATATTATTTAAAGTCCATCAAGATCTCCTCTTGTATCCTTTCCAAATAACTGACACTGGATTATGATCTGCCCAAGTGCTTGTTTCTATTTCAATCTATCATACATTCAGTCAATAATTCTGCTGACATTTTCTGATTTTTTGGGGCCAATATGTAAGACAGAGTATTTATTTGTTGAGATTTAAAGTTGCCATTTGTTTGACCATTCTGATACATAGTTGAGGTCTTTTTGAAGGGTACCAGTATTGTCGGTGGTGTTGAATAGCTTTACATCATCAGCGAAAAGAATGCAGTTGCTCTTAACACAATCACAGAAGTCATTTGTGTAGAGTATGAAGAGAGTTGGTCCTAGAACACTGCCTTGGGGGACACCATTGTTGATAGGTACAGAATTTGATAAGATACTCCCAATTTTGACCATTTGTTGCCTGGAATGCCTCTATCCAGTTATGCAGGTATACAGAGATACCATAAGATTTTAGTTTTAGTAGTAGTTTGTCGTATACCACTGAATCAAAGGCTTTACAGAAG
Organism: Pseudonaja textilis; assembly: GCF_049901715.1. NCBI lineage: Eukaryota > Metazoa > Chordata > Lepidosauria > Squamata > Elapidae > Pseudonaja > Pseudonaja textilis. Next base: position 72,477,248 of record NC_142008.1, read on the forward strand.
TCTATGTAAATTGAGTCTATTGCTTTGCCCTGATTGAGTTGTGTAGTCCATATGTTTTTGCAGTATAAGAGTTGCAGATTACAGAATAGTTTTTTTCTGAAAACAAATTGTATATTAGAGAGTAGGTTGTTTGTCTCTAAGTGGAGGATGATGGATTGGTTAATAATTGATTCCATGACTTTACAGGTGACGCAGCATGAAGAGATTGGTCTGTAATTTTCAACTAGGCTGGGGTCTCCCTTTTTGAAGATGGGGATAACCATGGCCAGTGACCATAGGTTTGGCAAAGAGCTGGTCCTGAAGAATTTTTCAAAGATTATGCTTAGAGGTTTGGCTATGGCAGTGGATAGCTTTTTTTAAGAAGTAAGCACATATTCCGTCCAGTCCAATAGATAGAGGCAGTTTTAGATTGCATAGTGCATTTTCAACATTGCCTTCTGTAAAATTGATATGTATTAGATCACTGTAGTTGTGAGTGGTTCGACTAGGAAATACTGGGCATGATCCATTGCTGTGATGTGATAACCTGGAATCATGCTGTTCTCAAAAAAAGATGTTTTATTTGTTATTATGTTTTATAAAAACCAAATAAAACTTTAAAAAAAAGAATCGTGAAATTATATGGTCAATATTCAGACCTTTGGAAGCAGTGGGCATGTACATTTATCACCATTCGGTGTTTTATAGCCTGCTTCTGATAAGCAGAGTCAATGGAGAAATCAGCAGTAAAACTGCAAGTCATGGTCATATGCTCTTTCATTAATAAAACGAAATGATACAGTAGACCATAACCAGTGGTGGGATGCTGACAGTGTAACAACAAGTTTGGTAATCACATGCTTTGTGCGAGCACGTGCTTGTTGTGCTTTGTGAACAGCTTTCCGGAAAATTACAGACCAATCTCCTTATGCTGCATCACCTATAAAGTCATGGAATCAATTATTAACCAATCCATTATTCTCCACTTAGAGACAAACAATCTGCTTTCTAATAAGCAATTTGGTTTCAGAAAAAAACTATCCTGTAATCTGCAACTCTTACACTGCAAAAACATATGGACTACACAACTTGATTAGGGCAAAGCAATAGATGCAATTTACATAGACTTCTCTAAAGCCTTTGATTCAGTGGTACACGACAAACTACTACTAAAACTAAAATCTTATGGTATCTCTGGACACCTACATAACTGTATAGAAGCATTCCTGTCAAACAGACAACAAATGGTCAAAATTGGGAGCATCCTATCAAATTCTGTACCTGTCAACAGTGGTGTCCCCCAGGGCAGTGTTTTAGGACCAATTCTCTTCATACTCTACATAAATGAGCTCTGTAATCATATTAAGAGCAACTGCATGTAAAGCTATTCAACACCACAGACAATACTACTACCCTCCAAAAAGACCTTGACTATGTATCAGAATGGTCAATCAAATGGCAACTTCAAATCTCAACAAATAAATGCTCTGTCTTATATATTGGCAGAAAAAAATAAGAAAATAAAATACAAGCTGAATAATCAAGACCTTGTTGAGGATCCAAACTTTGTCAAGGACCTTGGAGTATTCATCTCAAATGATCTAAGTGCTAGAGCCCACTGTAACTACATAGCCAAAAAGACATTAAGAGTTGTTAATCTAATCCTGCTTCTTCTTCCCTGGTAATATCACACTTCTAACTAGAGCATACAAAACATTTGCTAGACCTATACTTGAATACAGCTCATCAGTCTGGAACTCATATCATGTATCTGATGTTAACACAATTGAAAAAGTCCAGAAATATTTCACAAGAAGAGTTCTCCACTTCTCTACTCATTGCAGAATACTTTATGCCCCCCGACTTGAAATTCTAGACCTAGAAAACCTAGAACTACACCACCTCCGGTCCGATCTAAAAATAGTATATAAAATCATACATTGCAATGTCCTACCTGCAAATGAATACTTCAGCTTCAATCATAACAATACAAGAACACACAATGGATACAAACTCAAGGTTAATCGCACCAAACTTGACTGCAGAAAATACAACTTCAGCAACAGAGTGGTCAATGTTTGGAATACTCTACCTGACTCTGTGGTTTCTTCCTCAAACCCCTAAAACTTTAACCTTAGACTGTCTACTATTGACCTCACCCCCTTCCTAAGAGGCCTGTAGGAGGCGTGCATAAGCGCACCAATTGTGCCTACCATCCCTGTCCTATTGTTTTGTTTTTTTTCTTATAAGTATCTATCTCATGTATTCAAAACTATATTTATTCTTATACCTGTATCTTGTAAACGATTGACAAATCAAATAAATTCTAAAAAAAAAATACTAAAAAAAACCTTACTTGCTATGTTACTACCAGGGAGTAACACAGCTGAGGAGCAGCACGAATCAGCTGAGAGATTATAGGTAAGTCCAGTACAGGAGTGGGCGGGTGGGCCCACATAGTTGTTGGAGCAAACCAATTTGCTGCCAGCTGATCATTGGAGCTAGGGGTTCGCCCGACCTGGTCCAAACTGGGAGAATCCCAGCCCTGACCACAACCTACTACTAGGTAAGACAGAAAAATATAGGTTAGACAGCATCACCACCACAGGTGGATTTATAACTGGCTGACCAACCTTCTTTTATTAAACATGTTAGAAGAGACTGGGTTGCAAACTGACCTTTTAAAACAACATAAAATGGATGTTAGCTGGTACAAAAAGCTATTGTTTATTTCAAAATGTAGTCCTATTGTCTCTAAATAGTAAGTTAGGAACTCATACTTAAACATACACCCAAGAAATCTAATTAGTAAAGCTGTAACTAAAGTAAGAATGATACAATTTTTATAGTAACATCTTTGGGCATCTGTTTTAATTGTAATAATCGTAAGTCTCCCTTGACAGCAGTCTGTCTTACAGGAAACTTCTCTGATATAAAATATGAGCTAAGGATGAGGGAGTTAAAGAGGTGGGCGAGCATTTAGTTGATACTGTCCCAAAATGAGTGGTGTATGCATGTTTTACTTTTCTATGTTGCCAGTTGAAATCACAGTTCCAAAGGAATAAATGTTATCACCAGATGTTATCCTGTGGGACATATATTAGACATGAGGTTTTATTTAATAATATGGAAAATAGCTCAGTAAACAGAATGTTCTTTCTTATTAATGTGAAAAACATATTCATTAGCATACCACATTTAAACAGTAAACAATTTTGCTGTCTTTGGATAAATATATTCATCCTATATTGTTGTAAGAAGCTCTATTGTTCAAGAAAGAGTCATAAAAATAACACTAAAAACCTGATGGAAACAGTAACAAACATTTCATATGCTTTCGTAGTGGAATGATTTTCAAATCTTACACCTTCAAGGAAGAAGGGTTTATGTTACATTTAGATTATGATTTAGGATAACAAAAATAAGTTAACCATCCTCTCACAAGCCTTCTTTCCTTTAATTAGATTTTAATATATGACTTTAAATTTGAACTAAATTAATTTAAATGCAAATATAAACACTAATTGAAAACTCTAGAACTGATGTATTATTATTTATTAAAGTTAGAGTACTTTTATCTTTGATTTGAACCTCAGAAGCACTTGTTTCAATAACAGTAACAAAAAGCAATAAATAGAACAGAAAACATTATACAAAATCCCAGATATTTGTTAAATGTACTTGAACCATAACAGGCATAAGCAGGGTTTCAATTTTTTTAGCAAGGGGTTCTCTGCCCTAATGATTGCCTGGATGGGCATGGCTAGGTGTTCATGTGGCTCAGTGGGCATGTGATTGGATGGTCATATGATTGGGTGGGGGGGGCTAGATGGTCATGTGACTGAGTGTGGCAACTCAACACCACTCCCACCCCCGTCCAGCCACGCCTTCTCTTTCTCCCTCCCTTCCTCTCGTTCTTTAATTCCTGAATCTATTTTTTCCCATTCTGCTTTTTTTCTAGGAATAAGCTGGAGGGAGGGAGGGAGAAAAAAGAGAGAAGGGAGGGAAGGAGGGAGGAAGGGAGGAAGGGAGGAAGAGAAGAAGAAAGGAAGGAAGGAAGGTCAAATTGGGTGGTTGACAAATTAGATGGCCAATGTGCCTTTAATCCTGGGTTTATCACTTGCAACCAGCCAGTCTTGGAAAAGATTAAGATACTGACTTTGGAGTGATTTATGAACTACAAACAGAAAAGGATTTAGAAATGGCCAGCTTTTATTTCTGGAGTGACTCAGAGGTGAATCCCAGAAAATGCTAGAAAATAACATTATTGGCTACTTCCAATTTAATTTTTTTTTTTTTTAGTGGAACTAAAGCCTTTCGCCATTTTTTTTAAAAGCAGGGAGAAAGAAAAAAGAATACCGAAGAGCAAAAAAAAACCCACTGATTTAATTAATGTCCCAATCAAGTAATTAAAAAAGAGAGTGGAAGTGAGGGAAAATGAGATTTCATTTGCATCTCTATGGTTTGGTTAGCCGACTGTCTCAACAAGTCACTTTCAAAAAAAGCAATCCACACACCTCCAATGAATCCCCCTTCCCTCCTTGGACTCATCAGATGCCCACCCTGCCAATCAGAGCAACAAGACGGGAAAGCTAAGGAGACCAAAGGAAGGAAGTCTCTGGAATTTCTTTTGCGGGCCACTCAGCACCAGCCATGGTCCCCTTCGTGTCGGCTCAGGAAGTAGAAGGAGCTGCGCATATGTGTGTGTATACACACACGAAAGAGAGAGATGAGAGAGAAAAAGGGGATAATTCCCTTTTCTCTCTCTCATCTCTCTCCTCCCCTCTTGTGCGGTGGAAGGCGAGTGCTGCCTTGAGTCAAATGTAGCATGAAGGCACCTACAGGGCCACGTCATTCCTGCACTAAGGCTCCAGTGACTGGGGTGGGATGGGGCCAGCCAGGAGTGGGGGCTCGCAGAGCCCTGCAGTGTCTTAGCTAGGGGATCGCTCAAGCCTATGCGAGCCCCCAGCAACCCATCCCTGGGCATAAGAGACCAAACACATAGATTCCGTTCATTAGATCCATCTAGTCTGTGGTACATCTTCAGATATATTTCCCTTAGGCCTCTCAGATTTTCAGTGTTTAAGTTTTATATTAAAGATTTCCCTATAATAAATTATGGTATCCTATTTTTTATTTATCATGTTAAATATATGTTAAATACACTTATTTGATTTTCCTAAAGAAAATCAAAATTAATGAGCAAATATGAAAAAAGCTATATATTTACTTATAGCTTTTTCTGAGCTGTGGTGGTGCAGTGGTTAGAATGGAGTATTGCAGGCTAATTCTGCTGACTGCCGGTTGTTCTAGGGTTTAAATTGCCACTAAACTGGCTCTATTGTAGAAATGTAGAATATTGTAATGTTATTATTAATAGACACCATTTCAGAGGAACCATTTTTCACTTCTTTAGTGAGAAAATAATGGAAATTTGAAATCAAAGAGAGCCCCCTTTTCCCTCTTTGTAAATAGTGGATATTAAAAGCCTGAAAATTAAATATTTGTAGTCAAGCTTTAAATGGCTTCATTCATTACTATGTTCCTAATAACTGTATTGACCCACATTTCAACTCCATTGTTAAAATAGGGATACTTGCATTCAGAATCAACTTTTATTTTTTTATGTAATCTCTGCCTACATATAAAGGAGCCACAATAATATACAGATGTGTATACCACACTATCATTTTTAATAGATCCCCATTTGTCAATTCTAACCTGATTCAATAAAAGTGAGAATGATCTTAGTTGTACTTTTAGACCCTGGAAATAGCAAAAGCCTGAGTAAACTATGATCTTTTATAGCAGTATTGCTATAGACTTAGATAGCAATATTATTTTTGCAGTGTACAACTTCCTGGACAATTTAGGAAAACAGAGACAGAGGGCTAAATTTGTAGGCTGTTAAGACCTTGGACTATGTTATTTTAGTAAGTGCATTTTTTTAAAAAGGATGATTTTTGTGTAGCTGAAGCAAAGGGTGAAAAAGTCAAGGATATTTGTGGGCCTGATGAAGCTCACATATTTCATGGATCAGTCAGTTACCAGCTGCTTTCAACATTCCCTAGGGGCATTCCACTAATGACACTGAGCAGCACAATCAGTGATGCTATATAAGAAAAGCCAGCCAGTCACACCTTAGTACGCCTTCTAAAGGACAAAAAATCAGAAGTAACATGTAAGCCAATGGCTGGGTAGAAGTCTTTCTGCTTGTACTGTTTGTGTGGGGGAAACAAATAATGTCCCAGCAACAAATATTGTTAACTAAACAAAAGTCTCAACACTAAAATCTTTATCCTATTTTGATGGTACCTTCAAGATTTAGCCATATCTTTTCTTTTTCATCATACATCTTAGCTTAGCTAGTATCTTATGAAAAAATGCTAAACGGTTGTGAAAAAGTAATGAGTATATAGGTTCTAGTGCTCTGGATCTCGGAATATTTTTGTTCTGTTTATATGCTACCCATTCCAGGAGATAAATTAAATGTGTCCCAAAGATGCTTTTTCAAAAGGCAACTGGGCTTTGTGTTTTCCTTGAAGATGTTTAGCTTTTCATCCAAAAATCTTCTTTAGAACTCCAGTTGCCTTTTGAAAAAGTATATTTGGGACATAAATGACAGTATGGCTGAGAATTTCCATAGACTTTTTAAAAATTAAAACTCTAAAAAGTTCTAAGTGAAGAGTGAAATTTTCAATTCCCTACTATAAATTGTAACATATTATCAGGATTCAGGCTTAAATCCATTGCCATTTATTCTACATTAAAAATTCCATAATAGGAAAATTAGCTGTTGATGTTAAATCTGTTTCACTTATTTGTAAATTAAACTCATTGTAGCTGGAATCATTCCATTGAATAATTAAAAGTGCAGGTTGGATTCTATAGGAATAGAATATCTTGCAGGCAATTGGCATCTCAGAAATACATGTTATCTGCCTTCGGGATAGCATTTAGTATTAATGTGATCAATAAGTAACATAAATTTGTTCAAACACTTTGCATTCCTGTATATTTAAAACTAAAAGTGCAGTTATTGAATACATTCATTTGTGAGGTATATATGTTAAGTGGTATATATGCTAACTGATATAAATATTCAGACATCACAAAATAGAAACTGTTATGATAACATTTATTCATGCCTTATCCTGGAGAACAGGAAAAATATGTCTGCACATCAGATTTGAATATTTTCATTAGGAAAAATTACCTCTCCCTAGAGGAGACTTAAATATTATGTCTTGAGAATACAAAATTGTGGTATGACCTCATTTTTAACAGCACGTGGCTTTCAAATCAGAATTTTGAGAAACTGTAACCTTTTGTTATGGTTCAATTATTTACAACTCTTTATGATTTGATGAACATAATTTTCCTAGAAATGTCTCAAAATATCTGCTTTGAGTTCTTATAAGCTTAGTATTTTAATCAGTGGTAATAACTAGCAAACTTGTCTTCTTTTGGTATTTTATTCTATTGCTTTGGATCATCAGAATGTTCTTTAATGAGCCTTACCTTCATAATAGGCATCTAAAATATGTAAGCTTTCGTTTCAAGTTCTTCCAGTGATTTTTCTGATTTTATATCTATTATCTGCCTGCCTGCTTGCTGGCCCACCCACCCATCCATTTAAACATCATGTTTCTTTCTTAATATTTCACAGGCAAATATTACAACTAGGATAATCATGGTCTATACAATATGTGACTTTGTTGTCACTGTAATGTAATGTAACATAATGTAATACTTTAAAGTTTTGTCTAGATCAGTCATAATTTTCTCCCCAAGTAGCAGATGTCAAACCAAGTATATACAGTATTAATAACCACAGGAGAAGGGAAGAGTTCTTTTGTAGTATGAAACAAGTAACCCTGGCAGCTTGGTGGAAAAGTTATAGTATATCATTTATGGTGCAGTTTATATTAGCAATTTATTATAATTCTTTGGTAATTTTTTGAAAAAAGCATCTGCAGATAAGCAATTTTGATAACGTTCCACATTTTACAGATCAGCACATAGGCACACACACTTCAGTAAGATTTTCCATCAAGGATTTTCTCTTTCTGCCTAGGGGTATTCATCCCTGCAAGTGCAAAGAGATAAGGGGCATTGGTTCTTACCTGATACGCTTCTTCTCGTAGAGCTGCGTAGAGCATCCAGAATGGGAGGTGCTCCAGTCTCGGCTCTCACAGGCTGAGCTTGAATTGAGGAACGCTCCTCCCCATCACGTGGTCCCTCGTAGTGTTCCCCAGTTTTGCGAAGACGAGAAGGAAAAGGCCTTATTCTCATCCTAACTAATAGCTAATCCATTGGCCGAAACAAGATTCCCCACCAGACGGACTAAGGGGGGAGGCTGGATGCTCTACGCAGCTCTACGAGAAGAAGCGTATCAGGTAAGAACCAACGCCTCTTCTCCATAGCGCTGCTACGAGCATCCAGAATGGGACATACCAAAGCTTGGCGAGTCCTACGGGCGGGATCCCGTCTGGTTCGGAATCTCCTCTGGAACCTCAAGGACCCGTTGAAGGACCCGCCTGCCAAAAGAGGCCTCAGCCGAGGCGAACACATCGATTTTGTAATGCCTGATAAAAGGGGACGGGGATGCCCAGGTGGCAGCCCGACAGATATCAGTTATTGAAGCTTGCGTGGCCCATGCAGCCGAGGTAGCCGCGCTCCTGGTGGAGTGCGCAGTTATGCCAGGGGGAACAGGTAGAGCCTGTGCCTGGTATGCCTTAGAAATGGCGGCCCTAATCCAACGGCCAACAGTGGTAGGTGACACTTTGTGACCGAGCGACTTGGGTTGGAAGGACAGAAATAATGCCTCTGACTTCTGGAAGGGCTGGGTGCGTCTGATGTAGATCCTTAGGGCGCGCCGCACATCAAGAGTGTGCCACTGTCTCTCCCTCTCCTGAGAAGGTCTGGGGCAGAAGTTCGGGAGGATGAGCTCCTGAGCTCTGTGAAAAGCTGAGTTAATCTTGGGTAGGAAGGTGGGGTCAGGTCAGAGAACAACCCTATCCGAATGGAACACACATAAATCCTTTCTGATGGAGAGGGCTGCTATCTCCGAGATCCGGCGAGCAGATGTGATAGCCACAAGAAAAACAGTTTTGAGTGTCAGGAACTGGAGAGGAGGCCTCCTGATGGGTTCGAAGGGAGGCTTGGTAAGGGAAACGAGAACCCTATTGAGATCCCAGGTGGGATAGCGGTGTACAGTTGGGGGCGCAGATTGGAAGCTCCCTTAAGGAAGGCCCGGATACAGGGGTGATGAGAGAGGGAACCCCCACTACCGGTGGGAATAATGGTTGCCAGGGCCGCGACCTGCCGTCTTAGGGTGTTAGTGGATAGACCCTTATTGAGGCCCTCTTGAAGAAAATCCAGGACCTGTGCAATGGAGGGAGAGAGGGGATTGATCTGGAGTTTGTGAGACCAATTACAAAAGGCGACCCACGTGGTGTTGTATATTCATGTGGTCGAGGGCCGTCTGGCTGCCAGGATAGTGTCTATGACCTGGTTGGAGAACTTCTCTCTCCTTAAGCGGTCCCGCTCAACCTCCAGACGGCTAATTGGAGCCATTGGGGTTTCGGATGTGTAAGAGGGCCCTGGGACAATCTTGTCGGGTGGGATCCTCCGGGGGGGGGCACTGAGAGGTTGCGGAGGTCCGCAAACCATGGACGTCTGGGCCAATAAGGGGCCACCAGAAGAATTTCCACCTGCTCCAGGATCAGTTTGTGGATGACCCTGGGGATAAGAGTCAGGGGGGGAAGGCATAAAGAAGCCCTGGGGGCCAAGAGCAATGCAGGGCGTTGTGGTTCTCTGCCCCGTGAGAGGGGTACCTGGAGAAAAACCTTGGTAGCTGGGCGTTGAGGGGAGATGCAAAGAGGTCCACCTTGGGAAGGCCGAAGATTGAGGCTGCCTCCCTGAATAGGGATGGGTGGAGACGCCATTCCGCTTGGTCTAGGGTGGCTCTGCTGAGCCAATCGGCTTGGATGTTTAGAGCCCCCGAGATATGGTCTGCCTTGATGGATGACAGGTTTGCTTCCGCCCATCGGCAAAGGCGTTCGGCCTCTCTCATGAGCCATATCGATTGGGTGCCCCCTTGCCTGTTGATATGGGCTTTTGCCGTGACGTTGTCTGTAAGCACCAGGATGTGGCGCCCGCGTACCTGAGGTAGGAAACTGCGAAGAGCCAGGTAAACAGCGTGGAGCTCCAACCAATTTATGCTGCAGAGTCGTTCTGTTGAGAGAGTGGACGTGAGCACCCCATCCGAAGAGGCTCGCGTCTGTGGTGAGGGTCAGCCGATTGGGCTCTTTGAAGTAGTGGCCCTAGTTGATGGCCGGTCTGGTCCACCAAAGGAGGGATGTGAGGACTCTTGGAGGGACTCTGACCAGGAGCCTTGAGTTGCTCCTTCCTGATCGCTGATGCCGAAGCAGGAACCATTGAAGGGATCTGGTGTGAAAACGGGCCCAAGGAATAACAGAGATACATGAAACCAACTTGCCCAACAATTTTGACAAGTCTAACAGAGACACTTTTTTTTGCATGCCTAATGAGCTTAATGGATTGTTGAATGCTAAGGAGCCTTTCCGGGGACAGGAAGACTAGTTCCTAGACAGTGTCAATCACCGCCCCCAGATGGGTTAGCCGGGTAGAAGGGGAAAGGTGACTTTTTTTCCAATTTATCAGAAACCCGTGATCCTGAAGGGCAGCAAGGGTGAGTTTGGTGTCTCTCTCTGCCTGATCTTTTGAGGAGGACTGGATGAGGATGTCATCCAGGTAGCAGTGGAGACGGACCGGGAGGGATCTAAGGTGGGCGGCCAGGGCCGCCAAGACCTTGGTGAAGGCCCTGGGAGCGGAAGACAGACCAAAGGGAAGTGCGACATACTGGAACTGTTGTTTATTATAGGAGAAGCATAGAAACTTGTAGTGAGAGGGCCGAATTGCGATGTGCAAATACGCCTCTGAGAGGTCAATTGAAGTGAGCCAGTCCCCTCGTCGGGTTCCCAAGAGTATTGATTGTAACGTGTGCATTTTGAATTTGCGGGGGGCTAGAAAACGATTCAGTCGTTTTAGGTCTAAGATAGCCCTCCAACCCCCCAAGTGTTTGGGCACTACAAACAGATGGGAATAAAAACCTCGTCCTCGTTGAGCGACGGGGACGGGTTGGATAGCTTTTATATTGAGATGACTGATGGCGGCGTCCATGAGGGCCCGCTTGGCAGGGTCTTTGGAGAGGGGGGAGGACATGAAGAAATCAGGAGGGGGGGGACTGGAACTCAAGGGCAAGGCCAAAATGGACCGTGGCCCTGACCCATGCATTAGTAGTAGAGGCCTCCCATCAGTTGGCAAAGTATCTGAGACGGCCACCAATGGGGAGAGAGAGGGTTGAGTTATCTGGAGTGCCGGAAGGGCCTGCTCCCAGATCCCCAGAAGGGCCTTTTATAGGAGCCACCCCTTCTGGACCTCTCAGCTGATTCAGCCCGATCTTGCGATGGGGGCGGCCTGTAGGAGGGAGATCGCTGGTATCTGGGGGGAAAGGAGGTCTGGAGTTGGACCTCCGAAAAAGAGAGGGGAGGTATTTGCGCTTGTTACGGCTCTCAACCAGCAAGGGATCAAGGACCGGACCGAATAATTTATCTCCCGAAATGGGAGCAGATGCCAATTTCACCTTGTTTTTAATGCCTGCTTGCCAGTGACGGAGCCAAAGCAAGCGGCGAGCTGTGACCTGTGAGGATATGGCTCTGATGGAGAATTTCACAGCCTGATAAGTGGCGTCGGCCGAGAACTCGGCCGCGGCCATGAGCTTTGCCATGTCCTGATGCGCCCTGAGATTGGACGCGGGGACATGTTGCTTTAGCTGGCGGAGCCATCTGATCGAGGATCTGGTGAAGAAAGATGCGGCCGTGGCGATCTAATGGCCCAGGCATCGGATTGGTGAGCCCGGCGTAAGGCCAGCTCGGCTCGCTTGTCCTCTGGTTTCAGGGCCTCTAAGGCATCACTGGGGGTCAAGGAAGAAGCCAAATCCACGATGGGTTCGTCAACAGAGGGGGGGTCTAGCAGGAGAGAGAAGTCAGGGTCAAGGTTGAAAAAACGTTTGTCCTGACTGGAGGGGGCAGGAGGAACCCCCGTAGAGGCCAGTTGTTTGGAAACCAGATCAAAAAGATAGGTGGGACCGGAATGACTTTGGTCTCTACCACTGGCTGACTAAAGATGGAGTCATGGGGTCCCCCCGAGGCTGCAGGCTCGGGGGGGGGGTTTGGGAGATCAGGCCTGAGATATTTTTGGCCTTGAAAAGGATGGACCTAAACAGGTGTGGTTTAAACAACCCCAAAAAGGTGGGCTGGTCCGGGGTGAGGCCTTCGTCCTCTGACATCTCCCCCTCCATTGGGTCTGCCCCCGAGAGGGGTTCTCTATAGATCATGGACCCCAAATCAAGGTCCTCCTCTTCCCCGAAATGGGTCGGGTCCCCTTGATCGTGTTCCTGCTCCTCCTCCTCTACCCCATGAGAGAGGCAGTTCCTCTGGGAGTGTACCTGATTGATGTGAAGCATCCGACCTGGAAAGCGATCTGATGGATGGAGCCTGGATTTCAGAGGCCGCAGGCCGAGGGGCCGGACCGGCCATCTGCTGGAGACCTTGCGCGATTCCCTGGCGGATGGCAAACTCCATCCAGGATCTCATTTTCTCAGGAATTCGGCCATGGAATCTTCCTCTGGTTCCTCCTGGCGCAAGCCAGCAGTAGTGGGGGTGAAAGTAGCTTCAGGAGCTTGTCTAGGCACCGAGGCCAAAGATTGAGCAGGCGAGGAAGGAGGAGGGGGCTGGGAGGAGGTTGAGGGTGTGGCAGGAGGAAGGGCCAGAGGCACAGAGCTTGACTCTCTAGGCCGCCTATTTCCCTCTCTAATGCCTTGTGGCGTCTGAGGGCATCCTTCTGTGAGACTTTGGAGGTCTCCTGTGCCTGTTTTGCGCAGGTAATGCGTTTTGGATTTGGCCTTCAGAGAAGGGCCACGTGAAGAATTGTCATCTGCCATCTAGAAAGAAGCTGTAAAAAATTATTTAAGTTAGTATGAGACGATTGGCTCGTCTGAGTGCGACCTACACCAAGGCCGCCTTACACGCCCCCCTTTTAGTGAAAAATTTTTATTTATTTTTTATTATTTATTATTATTATTATTTAAATATTCCATTGAATCAATCATTAATCATTAATGATTCTCCTTATTTCGCTTTCCTTCTTTTTTTTTTTTTTTTTGGAAAACGGACTGAATTGGAATATATAAAGAAGCTGGGCCTATTGCCCGTTCAGTTTCATTACTAATCTTATTAGAGTGGTTTAAATTGCTCCGAAGGGAGCAGCAGTTGTACGTGCAGGTGGTCCAATTAGCCGAAAGAATGCCAGGCCTGTGAAAAGTATGATGGCCTACAGCAGCTATCCCCCAGATGAAAACCGGGAGGGAGGGTTGGAAGTGCTGCTACTTCGCCAGCTGAGAACGGCTGCGGAGCCAATGGACCTTGTGGAGGCTCGGAAACCCTCGAAAAGAACCTTGAGGGAACGAGCTACAGCTTTAAGCAGTCCTCGGGAATCTGCCTAGTGAGAAATTTTATATCAACGCAGCCTGGATGCACTGTTAGACAAGGCCCCAAAATGGCGGCCGGCCACGAGGCCGCGCCCAAAATGGTGGATGCCACGCGGCGCCCAAAATGGCAGCCGTGAGTTGCGAGAGGGGCTATCAGCAGCGGTCACTCTCCTGGCGTTGAAGAGGCCTATGAGGGCCCAAAACGGGAAGAACAGGGGGTAGATGTATCTCCCCTGGTTACGGGTGTTCAGTGGGGGGGAAACAACCGATCGAGGCAGGAACGAAACGGCACTCAGCGGTAGAGCGAATGAAGCGGTAGGCGAGGGGTGGGGGGGCGCCAGCAACGCGAAGCGCTGGAATTCTGCCCAAAGGGAAAAGATTAAAAACTCCCCCTCCCCCCCCCCAGGATGGGGGAAACTCCCATAGGGAGCTATAGACCCCAGGGCAACTGCGCATAAATAATGAAATCAAAGGTCCAACCTGGTGTTGAAATCCTACAGAGAAAACCTGAATCGTCCAAGAGCTTGAGAAAAACACAGCCTGACTGTCACGAGGCTGAGCTAAAACTGGGGAACGCTACGAGGGACCACATGATGGGGAGGAGTGTTCCTCAATTCAAGCTCAGCCTGTGAGAGCCGAGACTGGAGCACCTCCCATTCTGGATGCTCGTAGCAGCTCTATGGAGAATTACTGCATTTTACTCTGAGGGACAGAGTATTATTCAATAGATTCTGACCAATTCTGGAGAACTGGTAGCGGAAATTTTGAGTCGTATGGGGAACTGGCAAATTCCACCTCTGACTGGAGATTTTACAGTATCCTTCCCCTGCCATGACCACCACAGAACCTGTAGTAAAAAAATTTGAATCCCACCACTGCTGAGGGATCAATTGCTACATCTGTATTGTTGTGGTTCCAACTAAGTTGCGATTCCAATTAAACATTTTGGATGGTAGTTACAGCAGCAAATAATGAGTAAAATCCTGTAACAAATCTAATTCTTAGATCAGGCAAACCATGAGCTCTGTGGAATCAATATTATATTAACAGTTTAGCATAGTTTGGGCATTTTTTTTTAGCAGGACCTCTTTTAAACATAAAGCTAAATGTGTACACCGGCATCATCCACTGTGTTAGTGTAATAATAGTAGGAAATAGTTACTAGTAGTAAACTAGCTCACCAGACTTAAGGTAAATAAGAGTTTCTCCACTCCAGTCTAAGCTTTATTCAACTATTTATTCAACAAGCTACGTCACAATTCTGTGCCTTTAATCACCCAACGCCTTAAGACCTTTACAATCACTCTGGCCTAGAAAAAACCCCAAAGCTCTCCAAACTTACACCCAATCCCAGCGGTTGCCAACTGGTAGGCCGTGGCGCACTGGTGGGCCATGAGAAAATTCTGGTGGGCCGCAGAGAAATCTCACCCCCAGAGCACCCCCACAAAGCAATTAATCCAGACTGTGCAGAAGCACAAGGCTGTGCCGCCCACATGGCCTGCCGGAACCCTCCCCGCCCACTCACTCCTTACCCAGTAAACTTGCCTGCTAAATTGCTATTTTTCCTTTTTCCGACCATCATCTGTTCTGCTGTGCCAGGAGATTTAGATTAGCTAAGAAGCAGGAAATGGTTGGATTTGTTGCTTTCTAGCTAGTCTTTAGATCTTCGATTCAGCACAGCCAAACCTCCCTTAGGACTGAAGGTTTGCTTGCAAGCAAATTCAGTGCAGACTCACGGCAAGCAAATTTGAGAGACTGAGCTAGCTGATGGCAGATAGATAGATCTCTGAATGAATCTGTGATTCTGTGAACAACTCAATCTGCCTGCCTGCTTTGCCTGATTGTGGGTAAAAGTTGCTCTTTTTTTAAATAAAAAAATTCAATATTTACATGCATAGTGTGTTGTGAGTTAATTTTGTGAGTTTGCTTGCTAGCGAATTTTATGAGTTTGCTTGCAAGCAAATTTTATGTGACAGTCTGAGCTGTGACCATGGCAGATAGATAGATCTCTGAACGAATCTGTGATTCTGTGAGCAACTCGATCTGCCTGCTTTGCCTGATTTTGGGTAAAAGTTGCTCTTTTTAAAAAATAAAAAATTCAATATTTACATGCAAGGTGTGTTATGAGTTAATTTTATGAGTTTGCTTGCAAGCAAATTTTATGTGACAGACTGAGCTGTGACAATGGCAGATAGATAGATTTCTGAATAAATCTGTGATTCTGTGAGCAACTCAATTTGCCTGCATTGCCTGATTTTGGATAAAGTTGCTCTTTTTTATAAAAAATTCAATATTTACATACAAGCCATGCCCAGCCAGTCACATGACTACCAAACCACACCCACAAATTAGGCCATGCCCACAAAACCAGTTAGTGGTCCCTGGGATCTAGAATTATGAGTTTGGTGGTCCCTGAGGTCCAAAAGGTTGGCAACCCCTGCCCTATCTTCTGACCCGATTCCCTGAATACCTGAGATTGTAATCGCATTTTCTGAACATGGCGTGAGGACTTACTTTCTTTCTTTCTTTCTTTCTTTCTTTCTTTCCCTCCCTCCTTCCTTCCTTTTCTTTCTTTCAACCATTCACTCCCCCTCCCTTTAACCCTTTGTCCCCCTATCCCTGCCCGCTTCCCCCATGACCTTCTCCTGAAACCTTTGCACCTCCTCAGTAGTATCACAGAGATCCATTGTACAGGTAGTCCACAACTTATGACCACAATTGAGCCCAAAATTTATGTTCCTAAGTGAGACAATTGTTAAGTGAGTTTTGCCCCATTTTATGACCTTTCTTGCCTCAGTTGTTAAGTGAATTACTGCAGTTGATAAGTTAATAACCCCAGTTGTTAAGTGAACCTGGCTTTTCTGTTGACTTTGCTTGTGATCTTTGGACATCATAAGCAATATTCATAAGTATGAATCAGTTGCCAAGCATCTGAATTTTGATCATAATCATAATCATGGGGATGCTGGAAATGTGATAACTGTGAAGAACAGTCATAAGTCACTTTTTTCAGTGCCATTGTAACTTTGAACAGTCATTACTTTTAAGTCAAGGACTACCAATGGAGCCATTGATATGTAATATGGAAATGTGGATGCAAAGCAGTTTGTTGTAATAGCTAATATTCACTTTTCAAAAATGAGCAATGCCTATACTTATTTACTCAATATTCCACGATGCCAAGTGAGAAAAGAACAGCACAAGTACAAAATGCTGTTTATCCAAAAACACAAATAAAAGTACTTTTTTAAAATTTTAACTGATATCAAAAATAAGTACTTGTACATATAACTATACTATGAAATACATATATATTTAAGATATAAATGTTTGTATACATTTCTATACAGTAATAATTAACAAACAATATAATGCTATAAAATTATTCTTTCTGTAGTCATTTCCTTTTTCAAATGATCAATATTAAATTGGATATTATTTAAAATGTGTGGTTAACTACTATAGCAAGAAGGAATTTAAAATAATGCTCACTAATAATGCGTACATTACTATGCAGGCATGCTTTTAAAATGGATTTTATAAAGCTGCATTCCATCTGTTTTCCCACACTCCCTTCAAGACATGAAATGAATGTAACAGATTACTTATATCATGGCTACATTTTGCTCAGAATTCAGAAACTGTTTCATGCCAGAAATAGTAATTGTTCATACACATTTATTGGTATTCCAGAAACACAGAGCTAAAAGAGAAATAGTTGTGTTGGGAAAATGTTTCTATATTGTTGCTTTTTATTTAAATTCTAATAAGAAAACAACACTCCTACAACATTATTTTAATGCCTCATAATCTTAATCTTATAATGGGATTGTAGAATTCACAATAATTGTGTGTGTGTGTATGTAACTGGGATTTTCACAAATATTGTAAAATCAGTATTTGTACCATATTTCACAAGAAACTAAGGTTTGCAAGCTTCTTAAGGACTTAAGATAGTCCTTGCTTAACAACCACACATTCAATGATTGTTCAAAGTTGTAACAACACTTCAGAAAGAAACTTATAACCATCGATCCACAAGGTTGTAGCCACTGCAGCATCCTTATGGTCACACGATCATGCTTTAGGGCCTCAGCAACTGGCAAACATTTTATGATGTTGCAGAGTCCTGAACACAATGTGTGATCTGCACAGTGGCTTCTGATTAGTAAAGTTAATGGAGAAACCAGCCGGAAGTAATAAGTTGCAGTCATGTGCTTAAAGACCATACATGATTCACTTAATAATTACAACTGGAACTGTTGGAACTGCTGTTGTAAATCACATGATTTTCTTCACTTTGCAAATGTATACTTACAGCAGAAATGTCTGCTGCAATTATTGTTGTTAACTGAGAACTATCTATGTTTCCTTTAGGATAAAAGCAGAAATCATGTTTCAATGCTACTTCTTACTATATTTGATATAAAAAAGGAGCCAAACAAACAAACATTTCAAAAGCAGATCACCCATGTGACAAACTTGATTTTACCACTTTTTTTGCAGTGATTGTTAAGTGGGTGCTACAGTTGTAAAGCAGCTACTTGCAGTCATTAAGAAAACCCATTGTTCACAATAGGCTAGTTTTGCTGAAAACTGGATGTAAATGTTAGTTTTTGACAAAAAAAATATCATAACATAATCATGTAACTGCAGGACACTACAAATCTCCATATAGGTGTGAGCATGACAGGCAGGTTCTCAAAACCTTGGAACTAAATTATAAATATCCCTGGGAAGGTCCATCATCGACTACCTGTATGTTTTCATCTAAGGTTCTTATAAGACTGAGAAAAAATGTTTTCCACACAGTGATACAAAATTTGCATCAAATCCTATAGCAAAAAGTCGCATCGTATGAAGAAGTACCATTCTAGGTTTTGTCTAAAATCAAGACAAATAATGTATTTATCAAATAATGTATTATGAGAAAAGTCGAGGGGAAACTACCTATTCTTCCAGTTTCTAATTATTTGTTTGT
Source organism: Pseudonaja textilis (assembly GCF_049901715.1). Taxonomy (NCBI): domain Eukaryota; kingdom Metazoa; phylum Chordata; class Lepidosauria; order Squamata; family Elapidae; genus Pseudonaja; species Pseudonaja textilis. The sequence continues at coordinate 72,495,784 of NC_142008.1, forward strand.
GCGTATGTACATGGACACATACATAATTAATTTAAAAAACCCAAATATTTTAAAATAATAATTTGATTATAATCTCTTCCTTTTTAATATTTATTTTTTTGAAAGGTACAATTTCATAATATACCATCTCCTAAAAGAGTTTATTTTGGTAATTTTTTCTTCAATCACATTAAAATTGAGAAGTAGCCTAAGGCCAGTTTGGTGTGGTGGTTAAGGCATCAGACTAGAAAGCAAGATAGCATAAATGCTAGTCCTGCCTTTGGCATAAAGCCAGCTGGATAACCTTGAACCAGTCATTTTCTTTCAGTCCTAGGAAGAAGGCAATGGCAAAGCAATTCTGAAAATCTGCCAAGAAAACTGCAGGGACTTTTCTAAGCAGTCTCTAAGAATCAGACATGATTTAAAGGAAACAAAACAAACAAAAACGCTTAGGGTATTCAGTAAAAACACATTTTTTCATAATTATTCTTTATACATTCTTTATATTCAGAAATTTTCAAATCAAATATGCTCTTTGTAGATGTGTTGCAAATTAATGTACTTATTTGTGTCTGTATATACCAGATGATGTAACACCATTTTAAATTTTATGATTTAAGTTAACTAATTAGGACCAAAGAGAAAATGTTTTTTCTTTCTGAAAAAAAAAAACCAGATAAACCCAGGGTTCAAATTACATTAGCTACAGCCAAACACAAATCTTTTGATAGGAAATAATAAAAGAAGATGCTAAGGAATGCAGGCAAAGTATTCCAAGGCAGATCCAATATATTAAGTGTTGTACCTTATGATTCTTAATGAATGTAACTTTTCTTTTTATGTACCCTGACAGCATATGCACCAATACAAATTCCTTGTGTGTCTAATCACACTTGGCCAATAAAGAATTCATTCTTCTCCATAGTGCTGTTTCAAGAGTCCAGGCAAGGGTTAACACAAAAACAACAATCCTACAAATATTGATATCCCCATCCTCATCAAAGAAGCTGTTGAGCGTGAATGGAAGTGACCAAATGCCATCTTATTTGGTCTAGAGGTCAATGACAATGATGACATTTCTAATGTTCGAAACATCATCAGAGAAAATCAAGAGAAAATCAAGCATCAACCATCTCCCCTGAACCATTTCCCCTCCACTTGATATTTCCCGTGTCGGTCCTGAGCTTAAAAACAAAGACGGCTTGATGATCCCATGCCTCTGCAGGATTGTTTGCAAAAACAAAACAAGCAAACGCAAATTCATTTTCTCAATAAATTCACTCACAAAGAACAATAACAGCCATAAAAACCTTTGTTCTCACCCTGATCTAACCTTACAGCAATGTGTACGATCCCGGGAGCTACATTTTGAGCTCAAAAGATTACATGAATTAGGTAATACAAATCTATACATTGATTACCATGCTGACTGTATCAAAAGCAAGAACCTCAAACCACATCACAAAATCCATCACCCAAACATCCAACGTTAGGGATGCATGTCCCTTACTTCCTCCAGTCCCACTACTTCATATCTTAAATGCAAACTACTTAACTACCCACTATTCTATGCTGGGCAGCCTAGAGAGTCCATTACTCGAACCAACCAATTAGCCAGACCTCCGATTACCCAAGAATCGCCAGGGAGGGGTGCTATGTTCAGGTGTTATCATTGCAACCAGCCAGGACATCATGCAGCTGAATGTCTAATACCTCCATTACGGGCAAAGAAACAACCTTGTTGGGTATATTGATACACCAACTAGGTTTGGGTGAATAAATATATAAACCTAGGTTTAAGTGTTTGTAGCTTTAAGCACCAAACTGCAATGTAATTAGCTAATTAAGGGTGCGGTTGCAAGCAGCAATAAAAGGCAGTAAGAGAAACGTAACACTGCTGGTCTCTCTGCCTCTCTGCCTGCCTGCTGCTTACTCCTGTTTGAGACGTCTGCTTGATACTGTTTGTTGGCAACTGTGCTGGATACCGTTTCTGCTGAACAAAAGGACTATTTCCTTGGTGAGCTGATATCCTGTGAATACTCAGCGTTGTCTTCAAGAGAAAGGTATCGGGAGGAGAAGATATCTCAACAAGCAGATAAGGACATAGTACTGACTAGTTAATGGACTAAGTTACTGGATGGATATATTTGTGAATGACATATGGACTGATTGACAATGCTTAAACTCTGAATGGATTAAACAACTATTTAAAACTACAAACAGTTTTTGTCTCCAGTGTGTGTATACTCTTGGGCCCAGCCTCTCTCATTTGGCTGCCTGGCTTGACTGCTGCTGCACACTCTGCTTGGGGGTTTGTCCCCAAACACTAACAAACCTCCATGAGGACCAATGGGCTGTGGCTTCAGTGGATCTGTTGGACATTCTAGACAGTCTCCAGAATGCTCCTGAATGGTGGGACAATTGGAGGCCAGTATAGAACCTGACCAGTCAGTAAAGGAGGTGATACCCACTGCCAAAAAGCCAGTTAACCAGGACGACGATGGGGAAGGAAGTGGCATGGATAATCCAATGGTAAGTAAGCCTATCCCTCCTTTTATAATACCAATCAAGCTTACTAGCCTGGGAACAAATCAAACTATGGAGATCGGTGCTTTGATAGATTTGGGGTGCACATGGTGCTTAACCACACACACAATAGTGAACAAATTAGGACTGTGATTAATACCATTAACCATTCCCATTAGGTTTGAGCAAGTAGATGGTTCTGTCTTGGGAGGACAACCCACAACCCATCGAACAGAGCCAGTGATAATACATATGGGAGAACACTGGGAGAAGGTTTCTTTCGTAGTTGTAAAACATATGACGGAGTCTGTTATTCTTGGATTGGCATGGCTGGATAAATGGCATCCTACAATTAGTTGGGAAGGTGGGTTTCGAAAGATGTGGTTGGTTATAGGCCCAGATCCACCCCTTGAGGATGTTGCTGGGTTGACAGTCCCCGGCCTGGTGCTTAATGATTCCAGTCCCGCCTATCCTAAAGAGTATACAGATTTAGCTGATGTGTTTAACAAGACTGGAAGTAACCAACTACCGCCCCACAGACCTACAGATTGTGCTATAGAGTTAATTCCTGGGGTGAAGCTACCAAAACCCCATATGTATTCACAGCTATACTGTGATTTGGACTGTCATTGACCTCTTCTCAAAACAGGGACATTTTATTCCATGTGCTGGACTTCCATCTGCCCGGAGGTTGGCCACCCTCTTTCTTAAACCCATATATCGATTACACAGAGTGCTGAGAAAAATCATATCAGATCGAGGGGTGCAGTTTACTGTTCGGTTTTTGGAGTTCATCCAATTGCTAGGTTCATCCCAGGGTTTAAACACTGCTTACCACCCAAGTACAAACGGGGTTGCTGAACAGATAAATGCAGCAATTGAGAGATATTTGCATAGCTATCTGTCATATCAGCAAAATGATTGGGCTGAACTACTGCCATATGCTGTGGCGGCGTATAACAATACTGCCCATAATAGTACAGGACAGACCCTGTTCAAGAGTACATGGAATGGACTTTGTACCTATTCCGGAATGGCCACATAACAGTCAAGAGCCTGTAATGACTATTAAATGGTCTGAAAAAATAAAAGAGACATGGGGAACAGTGCAAAAATCCTTGCATGAGGCTTTTCTTGCATATAAGCAACAGGCAGATAAAAAGTGGGTTGAAACCAAATCTTTCAAAATTGGGGCTCTGGTATATCTTTCTACCAAATATTTAAATTTGGGATTACCGGGTAGGAAGTTTGGTCCAAAATATATCGGTCCATTCCCTATAGTGAATTTCAACACGCTCCATATTTCAGATGTCTGTCATTTTGATCCAATGACTCTGGCCAGCAATTCCACTGTACACAAAAACCTTACGGAGCTCAACAGGATCAGCAGTCTGATCAAGCAGGCTGGAACAGACAACCTTTTCCAAATAAATGGCCCTTTCAAGGAGGAAGAGGTCATCCATACTGATGCCCTAAGTCAGGGATTGCCAACTTTTTGGACCTCAGGGCACCAAACTCATAATTTTAAATCCCGCTGACCACTAATATGAATTTTGACTGACGGTGACTTGCTGACATTGGTAGGAAAGTCGGTCCCATATTCTAGAGCTGCAGTAGTCAAAGGACTGGCCCTTTGGTCATACCAGAGCAGCTGCTTTTCCAGTCCATGGCAGGCCAGTGCACCCAGGTGGAGGAGCAGCTGCTCCAGGATGACCAAAGGGACCGACTTTCCCACCAACGTCAGCAAGCCAACCTGGGGTTGATTTCCCTCCCCCATCATTGTTCTTACCTTCCAATTCCAGCTCACGTGGCTCTACTCAAGGTAAGGTTTGCGCTTGGCTGAAGGGTGGGGGCCAGTGCGTGGGCGGGCCATGTGGGTGGTGTAGCTTTGTGTTTCTGCGCAGCCTGGTTTAAGTGCTTTGGGTGTGTGTGCTTTGGGGGGGGGGGACATTTCTCTGTGGACCACCAAAATTTTCTTGTGGACTACCAGTAATCCCTGGCCCACTGGTTGGTGACCACTGATGTAAGTGACTGCTCAACTTCCCTTCCCATCGGAGGCTGGCTAATCCACTTTGCTGATTGATGGAAGGGGATCACTACAGACTCCTGGGTGCTACAGACCATAAGATCTGATCTTACACTGAAGCTCCACTCCATGCCCCCAAGGTTTTTGTGCCTTGTCTGGTCTCTCAGGACAACAAGCCTAATGGAATCCTCCATATGCCATCTCATAGACATCCGTCCAATTGAGGTGGTTCCGGGGGGGGGCAGGGCTTTCACTCCCATCTCTTTGTCATACCCAAGGCCTCAGGTGGCTGGAGAGCCATCTTGGATCTTAAACATCTGAACACATTTGTAGCATATAGGAAGTTCAAGATGCAGTCACTGTGTTCCACCCTTCAGAGCGTTCGGGAGGGCAACTTCTTCACATCTATGGATTTGACAGAAGTTTACCTTCACATGCCCATTTGGGCCCCTCACTGTCGGTTCCTTTGGTTTTATTACAAGGGTCAGCATTATCAATATAGAACCCTTCCCTTTGGACTCTCATCAGCAGCAAGGGTCTTCACCAACATTTGGCAGTCCTGGCAGCCTTCCTTCAGTCACTCCTGGTGAGAGTGCAATGTTACTTTAGTCCAGTCATCGTTGGAATCCCAGGCCAGGGAGGACCTGCAGCTCACCATTCAGGGTTCTGCAGGCCCATGGGTTTTCCATAAACATCAAAAAGAGCCAGTTTGTCCCATCCAACTGGCTATTTTATCTGGGGGCAGTAATAGAACCCTTTCTTGCAGAGGGAGCACCTGGCTGTGCTTACCTGGCTGCTCTGCTGCTGGAGCTGGTTTTCCTTTTCCAGGACCACCTGAGGAGCCTACAGGCTGTGGCAAAACAGATAAGGAGATGACAGTGACCTTGGCTCTCTTGTCAAGGCTCTTGGGGAAGACGGTGTCATGCCTTGACATACGTAGTTCCCTGGGCTCGGCTCCATTCCAGGACCCTGCAGTGGTTCCTTCTACCATATCAGAAGGCAGACAGGAGCCATTCCTTAGTCAGGGTCAGGGTCCCTCCCCAAGTGATCACTGAGTCTCTGAGTTGGTGATTATCCCCCAGGGGTGTTTGTTCCAAGAGCCCTATTGCCTAACTGTAACAACCGATGCCAGTTTATTTGGTTGGGGGCGGGGGCCTCACCTTCTTTCAGAAATGGCTCAAGGTCAGTGGACTCATGAAGACAGAGGCCAGAACATCAACTGGCTAGAGTTGAAGGCAGTGTTCCTGGCATGCAAACAATCCCAGAACAGTGTAGAAGGGCTCATGTCCTTATATTCACGGACAATGTTGCAGCCAAAGCCTACATAAAATGTTGGTTGGGGGGACTCACTCCAGGTCTCTCATAAGAGAAGCCAAGAAACTGGGCCTCTGGGCAGAACAGCTCTCCTCCAGGGTCATCCAAACTATTCAAGCCTCCAGATGACCCTCCACAAACCACATCTACGATGCCACCTGGCAGGCTTTTTGTGACTGGTCCTTTGGGATTGACCCCTCATTAGCTACTATAGCTCTGGAGTTCCCCCAGGATGGACTAGACAATGGTCTTGCAGTCAACACCATCTCTCGTCATGTGGCAGCTCTTTCTTCAGTTCTGTCCTGTGGTAAGATAGACTCCCTGGCACAGCAACCCATGGTGCTCAGATTTCTCAAAGGAGCTGCTAATCTGCATCCATTTATAGTCCACAGGAACCCCACCTGGGACCTGGCCAAAGTTTTATTATCCCTGACTGAGGCACCTTATGAACCTCTTAGGTCTGCCAGTTTGAGTTTTCTTTCTTTCAAAGTTTTGTTTCTAGTGGTCATCACTTCAGCAAGGCCTATTTCAGAACTGTCTGCTCTGTCAGTTCAAAAGGACCTATGTATTTTCCACCCAAACAAGGTGGTCCTTAGACGCGATGCTGCATTTCTACCTAAGATAAACTCTGGTTCCAAAGGGCCCAGGAGGTTGCGTTGCCTGATTTTGTCCTAATCAAAACTTACGTTGGAAAGGACATGGCATAGTCTGGACGTGAGAAGAGTGCTTCAGATATATATTAAGTGGATTGCCTTGTTCCAGAAGTTGGTGTCACTCTTTGTCACTTTTCAACTGTCGACTACTACAAGATCTCTCCGGCTATTGTGGATAGATGGATTCAGTCCTGTATAGCCAGAGCTATGAATCTAAAACTCTTCCCCGGCCACGTAATATCATGGCACACCGTACCAGGACTGCTACTACAACTGTGGCCTGGGCCATGCAGGCCTCACTTGAAGAGGTCTGCAGAGTGGCCCCTTGGTTCTCTCCCTCTCCTTTTATAAAGCATTATAGATTGAACTCTTTTGCTTCAGATGTGTATCGCAGGACCAGACAGCTGCCCGTCCATAGGACAAGATGCTTTGATATATCTCTTGCCTGGACTCTCATATTGGTCCTACCTGAACACATCTTCCCAGAGCGCTACTAGAGTCCAGTCCCATCCTGTGAACTATCTGGTCTTGCAAAGGGGGGAATTTGTTGGTGTTTTTTCTTGCCTTGTCCTTAATTGTTGTCTTATTTTCCAGGGTATGGAGTCTGTCTCATTGACTTCACTGAAGCTGGGGTTGCCTAGCAATGGAGGCAGGTCTTAACAGTTTTGACAGACTCAGCCTGCAAGCTTGGAGAAGGAGTTAACCCTTGCTTGGCCTCTCTAGCAGTACTCTGAGAAGATGCATTCAGGTAGGACCAATGCCTCATTCATTCATTCAATTATAATGAACAACATATATAAGACATAGAACCTGGAAAAATAAGGAATAAATTGGGCTATAGGAAATATCATCCAATATGTATGCATAGGACTAGAACTTGGCAGTTGGAAGGTGATATAGCTATGCCAAAAACAATAAAGATGAGAAATTCTTTCCACTCATGTAGCTAACAAGCAAAACATACAGTCTTTGGGGTGCATAATCTCTAAGTTAGGAGAAGAATATGATTCTTCATATAGACAGTAAACTTTACACAGTTTGCAAATAAAAGGATTTTAGACATGTATCTAGGCAGCTTCAGAAAGACATCACTTAAACACAATAGGGATTTTGCACATTAAATGGAAATAGAAGAATAATATGCTTCATAAAAAAGGTGAAATCAATCCTGTCCACCTGGAAGTCATTTAGTAGGCTCCCACACTGTGTGGATTTATATGATGTCACCATTTTTTTGTTTATGCCAGCAGTGGTGAAAAATACAGAAATGAAAGTAGTAAAAATAAAAGAGTTTTAAAGTCCACCACTGGAACTAGCAACATATAGGAATCCAAAATGCAGTTCATTAGTTCTAATTAAACTATCTGTTCTCTCTCCTCTGTTCTAAATTATTTTCCAAAGCCAAGATAAATCATGAGAAATTTATCAAATTCTGTCTTTTAGTTGATCCTAAATGCACTGGAAAATACTGAAAATTCCAGCCAAAAATATTAATACAAAAATAGGAGCTTTGCCTGAGATTGACAGTCTGATTTTCCAGCTTTTCCATCTTGTCAATTATATTCCAGTAAAAGCTCAGGACCAAAAGAACCCTTCAAATGGCATTACAGATAGTTCTCAACATATGATCACAATTGAGCCAAAATTATATTGCAAGTATGATCACAATTGAGCCAAAATTATATTGCAAGTTTGGGCAGACATTATGTGTGATGCCCAAGTGATCACCTTGTTTAAAGATCACAATTCTTGCTCTCCCCATCATTAATGGGAGCACAGGGTGCCTCAGGGGCTGAGAAGGCATTCATGGCTTGTTCTGCACCAGGACTTCTCCATCCTCTGAGGCATCTCATGCTTTGCTTCTGACTCTACTGGGTCTCCCACCCATGATACTTTGGTCCACTTTCCTTTTCTGAGGATCACCCTGAGGAAGGAGTGGCAACCAATCTGCCCAGCAGCCTTGCGATACAGAGACCATGCAATGTCACAGAAGTAGTGAAGGCACCATTTTGGAAGCAACAGGGAGTGTGCCATTGCAATTCTGGGATACCTTGAAGTGGCCTCTATATATGTGTCAGATCAGCTGGTGGTTTCTCCAGAAGCAATCTCTGAGATTCGCAGCTGCTTCTACAATGACTCTCGTTTCTGGCATGACATGCACAATCTCCATATATGGCCAAGCAGTTCTCCTTCCTAATGGCCATCTTTCAAAAAGTTAAGTAAAGTGAGACATGATGGGGAGGAGGAGGATGTGGGGCCTAATGGAGTGGGAATCAGGCCCAAAGTCTGTGGGTGGGGTGGGATGTAGTGGTGGGATTCAAATTTTTTTAATACTGGTTTTGTACCAGTTTGGTGGGTGTGGCAGGGAAAGGATACTGTAAAATATCCAGTCAGAGATGGTATTTTCTGATTCCCTGAACTACTCAACATTTCCGCTACCAGTTCTACAGAACTGGGTCAGAACCTGATGAATACCACCTGTGGTTGTTGTAAGAGTGGGTGGATTGCCAAGCATAAGAATTTTATTTGTGCGTCTGTATCCTTGCTGCAGGGCTTGTAATTTCAGGTATATAAGTCCTGTTGTATAGTGTCATCATAATTTTGAAGTCACTGAATGGCCATAAATTGAGGATAACATAATCTATATAGTTGCTTCCTACTCATTGCCCTGGTATCTTTTACTAATTCATTCACTAATCAAATAATTCTCTCCATTGCTATGTATACTGGTAAATAAATGTTACTCTTAAACCACAACTATTAACTTGTCTTGTTCCCACCTATATTTTTATGTTATCCAGCCTAATTATTATTTCACATTAATTATGAATGTATTTTCTTTTATTATAATGATTCACTATATATTTTGAAACAAAGCTAAAATCTGTGCTCCTTAATTTTCCTTGTGTATGGACTGTGTATGGACCATGAATCTTATCATGATTAACGGGCTTGAGAATATTTTTATTTATTTGACTTTTATCCCATCTTTATTGTTTTTAAATAACTCAAGGTAGTGAAAACATATTACTCTTTCCTCCTCCTGTTTTCCTCTCAATAACAACTTTGTGAGGTGGGTTGGGCTGAGAAAAAATGACTAACTGGCCTTAAATGCAGGCTACTTAACGCAAGAAGCCTTGTAAATAAAACACCTGAATTCCTCCTCTTACTAAATTCAACATTATATTTGTCTGTGAACCGTGGCTGAATGCATCCCGCCCTGACTCCATTAACACAGTAAGAGACTATCATGTTTACCGATCAGATCGTGAAATTCGTAGAGGAGGTGGTGTTGCTATCTTCTATAAAAAGTCCCTACATCTAAAATACATCCAAGTTACCTAGGAGCTTGCTATTCCTGAGACCATCGTCTGTGAACTGTCCTTAAATATCACATTTCGGTTCTTACTATGTTACAGAGCCCCTGGTTATGACATCGAATATGTAAACAAGCTAAATACTCTACTAACATGGGCAGCATCCTGCCCACACGCTTTTATCTTTCTTGGTGACTTCAATCTACCTCATATTAACTGGATCCTTAACAAATGTACAACTGAACCCACACATGCAACCTTCTACAATGCAGTAACAAATCTGGGACTAGAACAACTAGTAACCAACAACACTAGACTTAACAACTGCCTCAATCTCATCTTCTGCAATAGTTTGAATTCAATTTACGGAATACAAATTAAAGAACCCTTTTCCAACAGTGACCACAACACGATTGACTTTTGTCTCAACATCCGTCCACACAAAAATCATCACAATGATGGAATCCCCAATTATAACTTCAAAAAAGGCAACTATGATCTTATAAACAACAATCTCTCATCCGCTGATTAGCAATTTCTATTCTCTGGATGCAATACTGTTGATCTGGATACAATACTGGATGCAATACTGTTGAAGACCATTACAATGTATTTTTACTTGAAGTCAAAAGAGTCATCAAACTATATGTACCATTAACAACTCCCCAAACCAGAAAAAAACAAATTACCCAAAACAATAAGGAAGCTTCAATCCAGAAAGAAATCACTTTGGCGGAAAAACAAATCTGGTCTCATTGCCAACTTCAAAAGCCGATACAAAAATTTATGCCACCAGATAAAAACTGAATGGACCAATTATCACATTAAACAAGAAGAAAACCTTGTATGCAGCAATTCCACCTGCGCTTTTTACAATTTTATAAACAACAAACTAAAAGTCTCGAGGTCCATCCCACCCCTGAAAGGACCTAATGGTAAAGACTGCAACGACGACACTATTAAAGCCAACCTCTTTAACACATTCTTTGGTTCAGTATTTGTAAACAGCAATGAATCATGCCCAGTATTTCCTAGTCGAACCACAGACAACTACAATGATCTAATAAATATTGATTTTACAGAAGACACTGTTGAAAAAGCACTGCGCAATCTAAAACCATCTCTATCTATTGGACCAGACAGAATATGTGCCTACTTCTTTAAAAAGCTACCCACTGCCACTACCCATTCTAAGCATAAACTTTGAAAAATCTTTCAGAACCAACTCCTTGCCAAAACTATGGTCACAAGCCACAGTCATCCCCATCTTAAAAAAGGGAGACCCCAGCCTAGTTGAAAATTACAGACCAATCTCTTTATGCTGTGTCACCTGTAAAGTCATGGAATCAATTATTAACCAACCCATCATCCTCCACTTAGAGACAAACAACCTACTCTCTAATAAACAATTTGGTATTAGGAAAAAAACTATCATGTAATCTGCAACTCTTACACTGCAAAAACATATGGACTACACAACCTGATCAGGGCAAAGCAATAGACGCAATCTACATTATGTATCTGATATTAACACAGTTGAGAAAGTCCAGAAATATTTCACAAGAAGCGTTCTCCATTCCTCTACTCATTGCAGAATACCTGATTCCACCAGACTCGAAATTCTAGATGTAGAAAACCTAGAACTATGCCGCCTTCGGTCCAATCTAAGTATAGTATATAAAATCATACATTGCAATGTCCTACCTGTCAATGAATACTTCAGCTTCAACCATAACAACACTAGAGCAAACAATAAATAGAAACTCAAGATTAATTGCACCAAACTTGATTGCGGGAAATATAACTTCAGCAACTGAGTGATCAATGTCTGGAATACTCTACCTGACTCTGTGGTTTATTTCCCCAAACCCCAAAAACTTTAACCTTAGACTGTCTACTATTGGCCTCACCCCTTTCCTAAGAGGTCTGTAGGGGGCGTGCATAAGCACACCAATGTGCCTACCGTCCCTGTCCTATTGTTTCTTTTATATATATTTTTTTTATTTTTCTTATATGTATCCATGTATTCATAACTATGTTTTACTTATATCTATTATCTTGTAAGCAATTAACAAATAAAAATAAATAAATAAATAAACTAAAATCACTCTGCACTTCATGCCTAAGGTGGGATAAAACTTATTTGCTTTTTTAAAATTCCTTTTCCTCATGTATGTTCCAGCAAAGTTGTTTGGTCTACAACTAGTCTGCAACTATATAACTATGTAAAGTTTAGGAGACAAAACTGAAAGGAAAAAAGTAATAAATTCCTAATGCAGGCAGAGGAATTCCAATGTAAATTTGTCTACTTGCTAGCAAAACAATGCAGCATCTACTTCTAGTAACTTGAAAACAAAATGTATGTGAAAAAGAAGAAATTTCAGGCCAGTTCATCTGCATATCTTTTCTGAATGAAATGATGGAAGATATTATTAAATAAATAATAAAATAAACAAGGATATACAGGAGTTCTAATTGCAAAGTTATCTCTTCTCTCAAAAGCCTATTCTAAAGCTAATATATAGACAATCATGATGCAATTGCTTGGACTTTTAGAAGGCTTTTGACAAATCCTTCACCATCAGCCATACTATAAAAGAACAGATATTCTTGCAGATTTTAAGTGAAGTAGACAGCAGGGAACAATACTGATTTTCTCACTGGGTACAGGATTAGGGTTGAGAACAATGCTATTAATACTTATTAACTTGAACTAAAAGCTGTGGTGGATCAGTCTAGAAGTAAGGTTTGCTTTTGATACTCATTCAGAATATAAAATCAAGAATCTGAAAAGTTCAGAAAGATTTGCATTGAAAGATGTGAATGGCATTTTAATTGAAAATGTATACAAACAATCTATGGTGAAATCATATTGTCTATAATTTAGTCATCCCACCTTACAAGGTACATTTTACTGTAGATGTGGAAATGGCGGAGAAAAGGGCAGTCAAAGTTATTAGAAGGCTAATAAGGTTCCCCTACAAAAATGACAATAATTTTTTAAAATAACATTCTAATTACAGGACAAAGCAAAACAAATTAGAATAACATTCTAATTACAGGATAAAGGAAAGATATTTTAGTACTTCTGTTTTGGGGGGAACCACAGAAACCAAATGTAAATATAAAACATTGATGTTTATGTTTTTATAAAAGAATCCAATATAGGCTTGTGATGACCCGGAGCGTGGCACAAAGGCAACACATCACAACAGTCAAATAAGCAAGAAGAATAAGCAACTTTGCCCCCTTGTCCAGGTTACCTTAGGCTGGAGAAAATTCAGTCCAAAACAAAATACATACAGACTGTAACTAAAAATGTAAACAAACGAAGCTGCAGTAATTAACTTAACAGGGCAGGAGAAGGATTTTCAAACTTGAAAGCATGGCAAAACTCACACAGTTGAGAAGATGCCAGGAACACAGATAAGCCACGACGAGACCAGATAAACTCACAATTTGCTCCCAACAGTGCTGTGTGAAGCTTCCCTTTTTAAACATCGTGTTCCTAGCTGCAGCTAATGACCTAATTAAGGCCCTTTCCTCCCCCATAAGCCATGCAACTCATGTTACTTCCTTCTCTGTTCCTCCCTGCATGCCCAATGATAAAGAGGGGGTGGGCCTGGGTCTTCTTCTGAATTTCCTCTCCCTTGTTCTACCTCTCCCCGCTTGGCCCAGCAGGACTTTGCCCTTCCACAGCCAACGGAGCCACACTCCCACTCCCTGTCAGCTATTTGGCCTCCCACTCCGAATCAGATTCTGACAGGGGCATGACAAGGATAGAAAAATGGGATAGTAATATTTCTACTTTGACAGGCTGAGATATTTAGCCAAACAATGAAATAAAGAAAAAAAACCAACATTAATAGGCAGAATGTGCATCTGCCTTCAAATAACTACCAATTCCTACCAACTGCCTGGACAAGTCTCTGCAATTTTCAGAAGTAACTTGCTATTGCTAACCTAACCCTTCTCTTCCTAGCAATGAGTGACTGGTCCAAGATCCCTCAAATGGTTTTGTGCCTAAAATAGAATTCAGAGTCTCTGATGTCTTAACCACTATACCAACTGGCTCTCATTAATAGAGGTAAATTATCAAAAAGCTGACAGGTAGAGCTAGTAAGGAAATGGGAACAGAAAAACAGGACTGACTTAGATCTCAAGATGGAACCTGTAAAGTCATGAAGCATGGAAGAAGTTGGTTACAAAATATTGAAAAAGACATTGAGAAGCTAATTGTATTAATGTAAAAATGTATAATGTCTTTTGGGAAAAATAAATTATAGAAAGAGTACAATAAAAATAAAGTTATAGTGTGGATTGATGATACAAGACAGAGAGGGCTAAAGAATATGGTGACTGATATAGAGTTGCAATAGGAGCTCTGTCCTGTTGAAATCAAGCTAAGGCTACAGAACTGAATTCATATTACATTTTAGAGAGTTATTAATTTTATTCATTTGTCCATTGATATCTCACAAGTCTTCCAAATAATATATACCAATATAAACAGTTACAAACTATTTTCACCTATTTTATTTTTACAAGTCTGTGAAGTAGATAATTCAGCAACAGTATCTGTGTTCACATATTTTATTAAACCAATTCTATAATATACCATGGTTTAAAAAGGCATAATATCTCCATTCATATGTAGTGTTATACAAAATGAAAACAAAAGTTTGTATGACGTAGTGCAATGATTGAACCCAGGCAATTTCAGTCTCAAGGCCACCCAAATGCCCATAAATGAATGAGCATTTCCTACTCTTGTATTGCACACTGCCGCCAGGCCTGTGGAGAGGAGAATTCAGCCGGTACATTGTTCCAGGGCCCATGGAACTCAAAGGGACCCCATGAAGGGAAAATTTAAAAAATTTTTTTTTACAAAACCAAATTTTAAAAAACAACAACAGCGGGACGGTGTGTCAACCTGGATGCACCTCGACAGGGGTGGGGGTGGGGGACAGTGGGGTGGCTCACGGCAAAAACTCCAAGTCAACTCATTGGATGGCAAACAGCAAGGAAAGAAGGAAGGAAGGTATGTCCTTCCCATGCAGCAGTGGCAGCAATGATCATCCCGCCATCCACCTCCACCTCTCTCTTTCTCCCCAGTTTTTGAAGAATGAGCTTCCATTTCTCACCCTGTTGAAATCCTTCATGGCAAAAGGAAGGAGGCATCACTGTTAGCTTAGTCAAAGGATCTAGTATGCCAGCCATGCCAAAGGGTAATTTGTAAGAGGTGGCTTTAAAATGCAGGAGAATAAACCGGAGGAGAAGGGGGGTGGGCGAGGGAAGCATCAGTTTTCTTTCATTAATATAGACTAAAATAAATCATTATTCTCCCAGTAGGAAAAAAAATATACTTGTGGGCTGCATGGATTCCAACACCATTCTCCGAACTTTGTATTCACCTCCCCCCTGCTTCCCAATCTGCTTCACTGCCCTGGCAGCCCCCCCACCTTTTAACAAGCCTCTCACAAGGTGGTGGGGAGGGGGAGGGGAGCCCTCATGGTCATGTTAACTTAATGTGTAGGTAAGGGGGCCCATATTAGTCTTGTTCCAGCACTTAATAATCCTCTCGGCGCCCCTGACTGCTGCTATATAGCATTGGCTCTAAATACCTAGATAGCTGTAACTGTATTCATTTTTTCTTCTATTCAACTCTGTCTGATTCATGGAGACTGCCTGAACAAGTTTCTGCAGTTTTCTTGGCAAGATTTTCAAAAGTGGTTTGCCACTGCCTCCTTCCTAAGGCCAAGAGAAAGTGACTGGCTCAATGTATTAACCAATACACCAAACTAATTTTCAACTGTATTTATACAAATCTACAAAGAGACACATAAAATAGTCTACAAAATCTATACTGTTTTTCAGTGTTAGTCTGCATCAGATACACCTATATAAAAAGTCATAAATGAATTGAAGTGTGTCTGAATTTTTTTTAAAAAAAAACCTGTTGCAATCCTGTATTATGGCTATTCAGCCATTTTCACATATTACCACAAATTCTTGATTAGCTCCAACATATTAAAAAGGCAACAAAGTGTACTGAACACAAAACAGAAGCATTACAAGATGCAAGTTCAATTTCTTCATATAGTTACATACAATAAAAGCCTGAACTTGAGCTTCATTTTGGCCTATAATTTAATTTGTCATTTGAAGGTCTCTATAAATGTTCTTTTGGCTTTGAGAAATAAAGAAAAGGAAAAAGAAGTAAGCACTCTGCAAAATATAGTGAATGGAAAATCTACAACCCAGCCAAATTCCTGGTTTGCTCAATACTTACGCTTGCTGTTAATCCTTCCAATTCGTTAAACTCCATTCTTGTTTCCTGCTCTCTTTCTCTTGTTTTTTGGCACAGATTTTACCTGCCCTACGCAACTTGAATGGCATGTTTAATCTTTTCATTCAGGTTGCCATGGAACTATGAAAAACTCTGCAGTTCTTCAGAATTAAACATATATTCTTGAATGTGTCATTGTAATAAAAATATTGTTCTCATCTCTAAAAGCCTGACACATACTGCAATGAGTGTGAAGATTTTTTTCAAAAGAGTATATAGATTAACATTTATTATTTAAATTTATTAATTATTACACAATAGGCTCCCCAGATGAGTCTTTGGTTCTTTCATCCTCAATAAATTAGTTAAAATTCATAAGTGGCGGAGGGGAATTAACAAAAGGATAGATACATCATGGATTTTTATCTTAGCTTTTTTTGGAAATGCTAATTTTTATTTTAACAACAGAAAATTAGCAATTATCTGTTAGTTTAATATAATTAATTAATAAAATAATAGATCATATTAAACAATAGTAGTATTATTTTCATGGTTGTAGTAGACCCATAGAATAGCTAGATATAATTTCACTACCTGGGTTTAAAAGATAAGGTATGCTCTTGTGTCTTGTTGTCTTGCTTCTTTTGCTATCATTTAGTGCAAATTCTAGGATGTTTAAGAATGATTAACACAAATAAGGTGGCACTTTATCTCTACCCTGTTTAAATGTTTGTTTTAAAAGAAAAACATGCATTCTTTAATAAAAGAACAAGCCTTAAATGATAAGAGCGATATAAAATAGACATAGTACAAACTATTTTGCACTAGAATTCTGCTGTTCCGCTATCTAATAAATTCCCTTCCTAAACTATTTAATCTAGTTCTATAACTGGCATTGGAAGTCTTTAGACTTTCGATGTTGGGTGACTTTAATTTACATAATTTCAGGACTGGTTTGAACAAAGCTTGGAAGTTTATGACATTGATGAGGATAAAGGATATGTCTCAAGCAATTTCAGTACATACATAATACATAAAGGAGATCAAACTTTTGAGCTAGTTCTTTTTCATTATAACAAATGGGTGTTGATCTGAACAAGAAAGACATTCTCATCTGCCCTTAGTTATGATCACTTTCTGGTCCCAATAAGACAGATGGCCACCCACATCTTCATGGTAAAAAAGAACTAATTAGAATGGTCTGCCTCATGCACTTTATGGATCTGATAATTTCTTGCAGATACTTGTGGAAATTTGTTTTTCAGTGATTCTGCAAGTATTCTGTTGAGTCTTGGTTGCCCTAGTAACAAGATGTGCTTGACAAGATAGCCTGAACAGCCTTTCTCTGTCAAATATACCCAATTAGTTCATTGGAAAGGCTTCAAGGAAAGGAATCAGCAAGATAAACATCTGGAGTGCTGATGAGAATGAATAATGAAGCTGACCAAAATCAGTAGGAGTTCAGGTTCAAGTCGGTAAAGCAATAAAGAAAAAGAAGCATTGTTATTTATCCTCTTTTACTTTGTTGGTGGGCTGTCATTCTGTATGCTATTTAGTATAGACAATTCTTTTTTAGAACAAATAAGATATTTCACTGGCTGTGGTGACTAATTAGCATAGTCCTAGTTTTTATAAGCAAAGTCCAATGAGGTAACCAGATCCCAAATTGCCATGTTATCTGGATTCTTTGGCCTCTGGTCTATGAACTGAACCAGATATTCCAATGTTTATTCTCCATCATCTGTATGTTTGATATTTGAAATATTAGCTCTTTGGAGATCCAGAGAAGCATGACAAATGGATCAGGAGGTGGACAATCCCTTGCCTTGAGATACAATAGCAGTGCCGGCAGTTTTGACAAGGCTGATTGTGTATTTATTGAGAGCGTTTTGCTGGATCTGTTTATATTTAACATGTATCAGCCAAACTAACATATCGTTTCTAGATTACTATGGTCAATGTACAATTGAAGAGTATCCAAAAGGAAGTAGAATATATGGACTCTTTTCAGTCTGGATATAGTGAGGTCACAGCATTTATAGCTCCTGTGGATTATTCAAAGGTGGCTAGTTCTTCTATTCTGATTCCTTAGATCTCTGAACAGTCAATTGCAAGGATTGGGGATTGGAAGTATGGTTTACAATAATTCTGTTTTTTTCTTAGTGGGCAATTCCAGTTGACTCAGGTGACAGTAGTGGGAAGATATCAATCAGCTTGCTTGCAGGTATTCAAGGGTTCAATCTTTTCTTTCCTATATTTTTTAAGTATAGATGGAACATTGTTGTTTTGGTGTATGGTAGCAATATATTTATGGCAGCCATCTATTCAATGTTACCCAAGCTGTAAAGGAGAGCCTGTTTCTGGAGTCTGTGCGCCTTTGGAGAGGGGAAATTGTCTGAAGTTAAACCCTAGTGAGACAAAGCTGTTGCTCCCTGAATTAGGTGTATTATATCGTGGAGGACTCAGAGCTATTTCTCTGAGAGGGGAACTTTTGCCAAGCACCAGGTGCTGTCCTGTTTACAGTAAAACAATTCTTACTCATAAGTGATTCCATCATCATCACTTGTCAATGAACCAAGGTAGACTTCTAGTTTTTGTGGGTCTGTATACACTTTAAAACAGTTTCTCCTCAAAAAAAAAAATTTCCTCCATTCTTTTGGCTTTCTGCAACTTTTGGCTTTCTGCAAGTTTTCTTCGGAAAGATTTTTGAAATAAGCTGGCAGGAACAACTGATTATTAACTGATTATTGGGTGATTTTTAATTTTTAATTTATTGTTTGTTTCTTATATACTTTTATTGGATGTTTCGTTAGAAATGTTAGATTATTTCATCTAATATATGTAAATTTCTGGAGTACAAATGTGTACTCCAGAAACAAATGTGGTGGAGTACAAATCTAATATTATCAATTTGTTGTATTGTACCACTATACTTCCAAGAACTATCTTTATGAAAATGATGCTAATAGGAGTTTCTCTATTAAAGGTATGAAGAAATTTAAATTTTAAACATTAAATCATACGCATGCTACCTATTTTATTTACTCCTATGTAGTTTATAATATATGCTAACAGTTTAAACACAGCAGGTGACAAATTAGATCATCTACCCTACAACGAGCTTTTCACTTACAAATCCTTTGTTTATGAAAGCTGAATATGTGAATTACAACTGATGTCACAAAGAGATGTAGAAAATCTGGTTACATTTCCACTCTTGTGTTTGTGCAATCTGTTCTTTTCTAGGACAGATCTATTTATAATGTTTGGGGGCGGGGGGAAACAAAAAGAATTCTGGTCTGTCCCTGTATTTATACATTCATTCATTTATACATAAATCAAATGTATAGTCAAAACAATTTTGGGCAGAATTAAATCCAATGCAACTAAATCCAAACCTACAAAAAAGTCAGAAACAGGTTTCTTCCCCAAACTTCAAAAGCTTTAACCTTAGACTGTCTACTATTGACCTCACCCCTTTCCTAAGAGGTCTGTAGGGGGTGTGCATAAGCGCACCACCCTGTCCCTGTCCTATTGTTTCTTTTATTTTTTATTTTTCTTATATGTATCCATGTATTCATAACTATGTTTTTACTTATACCTATAATCTTGTAAGCAATTGACAAACCAAATAAATAAATAAATAAATCTAATATATACTACTGATAATATTCCCACAATGGCACATATTTCTTAACCCAAGTTTTGTGAAAGTGTGGATTAATTCTGCTATCACTGCATACTGCTGCAAATTTATATCTCCATCTATCCTAACTCAATTACAGGGGAGACAAGTGAACAAAGGGCTTTCTTTTATAAAAATGGAGAAATGATGTAATGGAAAATGGAAACTAAGAAAGATTAACTGATCTTTCTCCAATAACCAGAGTGATTTCCAGGGTGTCATTTGGTACAATTCCTGTGCTAATTATTCTGATAAAATAGAAAGATCAATACATTTTGTAATATAAAAGCTTCCTTTCCAATTTTCATTTGATAGAACGAAGAATATCCCACTCCTAAGAGGTTGCTTGGAGTTGCATAATAAATGCTTAATTATTTGATAAAACACCTATGCACGATTTTTTATCCTTCCTATTTTAATTATATGGTTTTTTTTTCATTTTCAAAGATAGGCTTTTCATACATGTTCACATTCAAAGGGCCATTCAATAGTGCATCTGTTTTTTATAGTGAATCTCAAAGCACGCACACTCATTTAAGATTTTCAAAAGAATCAGCATGCATACTACTTTTAAAAAATAAAGTGGGAGAAATGGAAATGAACATAACAAGAATCTCACTTTTTTCTCTTTGGTATAACTTTTGATATTTATTCAGGTGAAGTTTATGCCATTTGTTTTTAAAATCACTTTTGACTATAGCTTCTATCCTGCTGTTTAAGCAAAAATAATATTCTCGTAAAAGTTTAAAACTGCAGAGTAGGAGGATGAATAATAATTTAAGTACCATTACAAACTTTTCAGAACAGTTCATGAAAAAGATTAATTCCAAAACCTCAAAGTAGTACAATGATATTCCAGATGAAATCAAGGTTAGGCTGTATTGGAAAGAGAATGCTTTATAGAGAAGAAAACAGCCATAGGCATCTGCCTGAGAAGAGAGCCAAATGACAAAAGATGTTATATGACACCATAACATAAATTATGTGACTTATATAATTCTGCCTAGTATCAGGATCGATGCACTAAAGACTGGTGTTATGATACTGCAATACACTTTTCAACATTTTCTGCTCATTGCAGTTTGTACTGAACAGTGTCACAGTCAGAATTTTCTTTACATTCTCATAAGTTTTCCAATTTGCCCTATGTGTTAGAAATTATTACTGAAATGAACAAAACACAGTAATAATCCATACAAAAAGTATACATATAGTTAAGTGAAAACAGTGAAGAACAGCTCTGTCAAATGCTATTTTCTCTTTAGTAATGTAAATGCCCTCATTGCCAAAATGAATATTAACACAATGTTGATATTCATGATTTCAATAAATTAGATATTCTCTATATATCTAATAGAAGGAGCTTGAAGGGACCTTGGAGTCTTCTAGTCCAGCCCCCTGATCAAGCAGAAGCTATACCATTTTAGACCTGTGTTGGAGAACCTATGCCACACGTGCCAGAAGTGGCACACAGAGCCATTTTCCCTGGCACGTAAGAGGTCGCTTGGAAGAGCTCCACTGCGCATGCACGCTGTTAGTGTTTGGGGACAAACCCCCAAGCAGAGTGCACAGCAGCAGTCAAGCCAGGCAGCCAAATGAGAGAGAGGCTGGGCCCAAGAGTATACACACACTGGAGACAAAAACACTGTTTGTAGTTTTTAAATAGTTATTTAATTCACACAGAGTTTAAGCAGTGTCATTCAGTCCATATGTCATTATCCAATATATCCATCCAGTAACCTAGTCCATTAACTAGTCAGTACAATGTCTTTATCTGCTTGTAAATCTTCTCCTTCCGATACCTTTCTCTCGAAGACAACGCTGAGTATGCACAGGATATCAGCTCACCAAGTAAACTGCCTTTTATTGCTGCTTGTAACCGCACCCTTAAATTATCTAATTACATTGCAGTTTGGTGCTTAAAGTTACAAACACTTAAACCTAGGTTCATATATTTAGTCACCCAAACCTAGTTGGTGTATCCATATACCCAACACACGCGCACTGCCGCTCGACAGCTGATTGTCGGTATCTGCCGCGCATGTGCAGGGGGTGGAGAGGGTGCATGGGAGATACATGCACATTTGCAGAGATGCACTGCGCATGAGGGGATTGTGCATGCATGTGCAGAGACATGCAGTGTGCAAGGGTGGAATTGCATGTGCATGTGCATATGTGTGGTGCACAAGGAGGGAGTTGCACATGCATGTGCAACGACACAGGTGCACGAGGGGGGAATGTGCATGCATGCGCAGATGCACGGCGTGAGGGAATTGGGCACATATGCGCAGACATGAAGCACATGAGGGGGGATCACGCACACATGCACAATGGGGGCCCCCAGTACGCATTGCCTTCTGAGTGCTGGCACACGAGTGCACGCAAGCAAGTGCACGCAATTATTGGCATGGGAGCTGAAAAAGGTTAGCCACCACTGGTCTAGACTCTTGTTAAAACATCCAGTCACTCTTGTTAAAAGCATCCAGTGATGAAGCACCTACAATTTCTGCAGGAAAGCTGTTTAACTGGTTAATTGTCCTCACTGTTAGGAAGTATCTCCTTAATTCCAGGTTGCTTCTCTCATTGATTAGTTTCCAACCATTGTTTCCTGTCCTGCCCTCTGGTTGGAAAATAATTTGACCCTCTCTTCTTTGTGGCAGCCCCTCAAATACTGGAATACTGCTATCATGTCACCCCTATTTTTTCTTTTCTTTAAATTAGCCAAATCCAAATCTTACAGCTATTCTTCATATGTTTTAGTATCAAGCCTTTGATCATTTTAGTTGCTCTTCTCTGAACTTTTTCCAATGTCTCAACTTTTTTTTGTATTGTGGTGACTAACATTGGTTGCAGTCGTTCAGGTGTGGTCTTACTAGAGTTTTATAAAGTGGTGCTAATATTTCACATGATCTTGATTCAATGACTCTGTTTATACAACACAGGATTGTATTAGCTTTTCTGGCTGCTGCTGCACACAGCTGGCTCATATTAAGTGATCATCCACTAGGACTCCAAGGTCCTTCTCACAGTTACTGTTTTTGAGCCAGGTCTCACCTAATCTGTACTTATATTGTTGATTTTTCCTGCCTAAATGTAAAACTTTGCTTTTCTCTATATTAAAATTCATTTTGTTGGATATGGCCCATTGTTCAAGTTTATCAAAATCTTTTTGGATCCTGAGCTTGTCTTCTGGAGTGTTGGCAATTTCTGCCAGTTTAGTGTCATCTACAAATTTGATGAGTTCCTCTTCTATTCCCTTATCTAAATCATTTATGAATATATTGAAGAGTATTGGGCCTAAGGCGGAGTCTTGTGGTAACACACTATTTACTTCTGTCCATGTGGATGTAGTTAAAGACTACATTAAAGACTGCTTGTTGAGTATGATTTGTCAGCCAGCTACAAATACATCTGGTGGTAATGTCTATTCCACATTGTTCTAGCTTACCAAGAAGTAGGTTGTGGTCTACTTTCTCAACTGCTTTACTGAAATCTAAGTGTACTATGTCCACAATAATTTGTTTAAACAGTTCAAAGTGCTAAATGTCTGTAATTAAATAAAACTTTACAGACGATGATGGCCAAGTTACTAGTGATGTTAATAATCACCAAGAAAAAACAATCACAGCAAATCATCTATTTGCAATAGTTTAGACTTTAATTTAAGAGGTGTATCTGGACTAGTCTTTCCAGATTACTTTTTCATATAAACTCAAACTTTTTGCATAATGAACCTTCATTAACAGTTTCATTCCATAAAACATAAAACATAATTGACTGTAATAAATTACACTCAATAGTTTTATAATAGACAAAGTTATTAACAGCTGCTTGGCTGATGATCTTTTGCCTAGAGTAGGTATGACTGGCTTTCATGAAACTCAGGTAGAGAGATTTCCCAATCCAATTATAATAGATCCTTTTCAACTGAGAGATTGTAGCACATTATTTATCTGATAACCTTCAATGTATTGCATGTCAACTTCTATCTTTTCCTTTAAGTACAACGTCCTGTAGAATGACATAGTTACACTATGTCTGGGGTTTTCCCTAATAGTACCTGAAAAGGCCAGGAATTAAACCTGGGATTGTCTTTATCCAAACAGATGGTCTACCACTCAACTTCAGTGTTGCTTTTTGCAATAAGGATGGAGAGAAATATATATAGGCTTTGCAAGGATTTAAAGATGTATTTTTTTGGAAAGAGAGCAGTGTTAGAAAAGGCAATAGTTTTAACAGGACTTTTTGAAAGTATTCTTTTTCAAGTCGAAGTAGATAAATCATACCTATGACTAATTTCATACAGCATCTTTAAGCCATTCCTGAAGCGATATATCAGTAATGTAGATGGGCTTTATATTATTGCAGCCATGCCTCTCCTGGGGAAATCCTTGTTGACTTAACACATTAGAAAGAAGAAATAGGCCTTTCCTACTGTTAATGGCTACAGTAATATTTTGCCCCACCTCCTCCAATTCTAAAATGAATTTTCAAATAAAAGTTGAGCATCTTGGATATAGTTACTTGGAAGGAGCAACTGGCCCTCTTCACCAGTTTTGATGCATGTATATATGCTTCATTTTTACATGTCTTTTTCAGGAATAGTAATGCTTTTGGTAATAGTCCTAGGATATTTGAATGCAGGAGGAGAAATTTGCTGTTATAATGACTACTGTTATTTCTCTAGCTATGATATTCTATTTGGAAGCTGCTTTAATTATAACAATGGGTAATTACCTTTATTTAAGTTGTGGGTTAATTGATAATTTTTCTATATCTTCATAAATGTCATGACTATAATGACTGGATTACTGTAGCTTGCTGGAAAGGAAAAATGCAGTCCCCCCCCACCTAATTATTATTATTTTTAATTAATTTTTATTAAACAATATACAACATCATTTCCATTCACTGCAACGCTTCCGTGACGATACCGATACTGTTACATAAATCTTAACTATCTATACATTTATCTATATTCCTTATTTATCTTTGAACACTATAACTTTTACCTTATTATCCTATTGTCGTCTTATCTATTCATCTCTATATTTATTATTTAGCCAATCATACAGTACATCCCATGTCAAATAATAATCCATTTCTTCTCTTTTCCTTTATCTCCATGGTCAACTTATCCATCTCGGCACATAATCTTTTTTATCACATTTTCCTCTGGAGGCATACTATCATTTTTTCCAATTCTGTGCGTAAGTTATTCTTGCTGCTGTTAATAAATGTAGCATTAGATATTCTGTTTTCTTATCATATTTTCCTGTTGTTATACCTAATAGAAAAGTCTCTGGTCTTAATTCAATTTGCTGTTTAATTATTTCTTCTACCCATTTTTTGTCCTTATCCAATATTTTCTTGCATGAACATCACACATGGTAATATGTTCCTTGCTTTTGTTTGCATTTCCAACATTCAGATGATTTATTTGGGAACATTTTTGCTAATCTAGCATGGGGTAGGTACCATCTGTAGAACATTTTCTACAAATTTCTCTATATGATGCCAACATCATCAATTTATAATTCTTTCCCACATTTTCCCCCATTTCTCCAATTCTATCATGTAGCCAAAATTTGTCGCCCAAACTATCATTGTTTCTTTAACCCTCTCCTCCTCCATCTTATATTCCAACAAATAATTATATAATTTTTTAATCAATTTCTCCTTAGGATCTTGTAGTTTATCTAATTGTGATAGTTCTCTATGTATCCCATGTCCCTTTATATCTTTTTTGAATCTTGTTTGTATTTGCATATACAACCACCACTTTACCTTGACTCCTTGTTCTTTTAATTCTTGTTTTTTTTATATCCCTTGCTCAGTTAGGATATCCCTATAGCTTACTATCTTATTTAGATCTAACACATTGGGATATATTTATGCCTCAATGGTTGATAACAAGATCATAATTTTGTCATAATGATTCCTTTTAATCTTTTCCCAAATTAATAGCAATGCATTTCTTATTTGGTGTCTTTGGAAATAACTGTGCATCTTATTTTACCCATCCCATAAAAATGTGCACCACCCTAATTGTTAGCCATGTCCTTCAATTGTCAATATTCTTTTATTTTTCAATGATACCCAATCTTTAACCCATGTATGGACTGCTGCTGTATAATATAATTCCCAATCTTGCATAGCAAAAACCCCTCTCCTTCTACTGTCCTGTAACAATTTTAACTTTATGCACAGTTTTTTCCCCCTGCCAAATAAACTTTGATATTAATTTGTTTAAATCTTCAAAAAACTTCTTTCCTAACTTTATCGGTGTCACTTGGAACAGAAACAGAATTTTTGGCAATATGTTCATTTTTATTGTGGCAATTCATTCTATAAGCGAGAGTTGTAATTTCTTCCTATTATCCAAATCGGTCTTAATTTGTGTTATCAATTTTGTATAATTATCTTTTTTAATAGATATACTTTTTGCTGTTAACCATATTCCTAAATATTTAACTTTTTTGTCAATTTGCATTTCCAATGTTTCTTCCAGTTCTTTGTTCTGTTTGTTAGTAAGATTTTTTTGTTATAATCTTTGTCCTGCCACTTTTCAAAATTCTTCGATTTTCCAAATTAACTTGGGTCCCGATTTTAATGGTTCCACCAGCACAAATACCAAATCGTCCACAAAAGCTCGGACTTTATATTCCTCTTTTTTTTATTTTGAGCCCTTTTATTTTTCGTTCCCTTCTAATCTGTGCAAGTAACACTTCTAAAGTCAGGATAAATAACAATGGTGATAGCGGACATCCTTACCTTACTCCCTTCGATATTTGGAATTGCTCAGTTAACTTTTGCCATTTCTGTGAAATATATTGCTTGTACCATCCTTATAAATTGCTCCCCCAAATTCATAATTTCTAATTGTATTATAATAAATTGCCAATTTGAATTGTCAAAAGCCTTTGCTTTTGGGTAATTTCACTTCTGCCAATGCTTTGTTATGTACTTCTATCATTGTTGTCTCTAATGGCTTTTGTATCATTTTATAAAGTTCTACAAGTATTCCATCTGGGCCCAGAGTTTATTGTTCTTTTGTTTTTTTACCACCTCTGCATTTCGGTCATCGTTATTTTTCCATTTAACATCATTATTTTTATCTCTTCAATTTTGCTTAATTCTTTCTTATCCAAATATTCTTTGATATTCTTTTCCATTATATTTTCCTGACTGTATAGATTCCTAAAAAATATCTTCAATAATTTTTTTTCTTATGTTGTATGACATATATTCCCTATGTCTTCTTGCAATTGATGTATTATTCTCTCTCCTTTTCTTTTCTTGATAGATATCTTCCTGACTTATTCTCATGCTCAAAAATTGTTTGTTTCACCCTTTTAACTTTTTGTGCCATTTCTTTCTGTACTATCAAATTCAGTCTGTGTCTTATAAGTTTCATTTTCTTTTTAACTTTACCTTTTTGGGGGTCATTCTGTAATTCTACTTCCAGTTCCTAAAGTTCCTCCGGTAGAACTTTTTGTTGATAAGAAGTCTGGTGGTAACGTCATGGTGAATCGGCTCAAAGGAATGAGCTCCATTCCGATGGCCCAAATTTTCCTATGTGGAGGCTCTTAAAGGGCGGCTTGAATCCTGGAGGGATCAGCAAGAGAAAGGGAAGGCAGAGAAGGCAGGGAGAAGGCGATCTCCCTGATGGATGAGAAAAACCTCTGAACTCCAGCAGGAAAGAAATTGGCCAGCAATGGCAGATCCGGAACCGTCGCAGCCAAAGAGGCAGCAGGAAGAGAAAATAAAAGTCAACACTTTAGACATGGTGAGAAAATTTGTGGTCCGGAAATAGATGACAGCAAAAGAGTCGATTTTTTTTTTAAAGTAGTAAAGCGAGATAGTGAGGCGCCAGAAGTGGGGCAAGAAATCTGCTCCAGGAGATGCGGCGAAAAGGAGGGGGAGTGTCGGACAGTAAAAGATAGCTGATAAGAGACTGTGAAAATAGGATATGTTCTGCTTATTTGGATGGCATAAAGCAGACAGATCAACTCCACAAAACATCCATACAAAGTCTTTTTTATTGGTTCATCAGGCATCCTGTCAACTCACATTTATGACGAGGTTCTTCTTAATGTCCAATCCTTTGCATATCTGAATTGTGGTGTAGAAAGTTAATAAACTCTCATCCCCATGATGATGATTGAAGCAACTGCATGGTAAAGGATTCAGGCTAGAGTGAGGAAGCCTCTCCCAACCCAACAAGGGTCAATTTAATGACCAATCAGGATTACAGATACGACCACATCACATGGACATTTCCCACGATGCCTTAACTACATTTACCATGATGCATTCCCTTAAGGGGACAGCTCTCAAATCCTAACTAACTATCCCAAATCCCATTAACTCTAAACTGTCTGGACAGCACAGGATAGAAGAGATATAAGAGCTCTGGATGAAGAGATAATGGATTTTTATAGGCATATGGATTGATTTGCTTTACCAATTCTTGTTGATTTTTTTATTTGTATTTCTTTATTTTATGTTGCTGAATTGCACTGACATATGTGTCCCTTCTTGTGCACAACCCAGAAGCTTTTGTCATTCTTTGCAGAAAAAATTACCGACCTCTGGCTTTGCTCTACTTTTCAAATGTGTCACCACTGCACGTTCTAAGTGCCAGCACCTCAGCTCCATCCCATTGAGCCCGCTGCACCAGAGGGACCTGCCCAAGCAAGTCCGTGCAGAGTGGTGCACCAAGTCAATGGGGTGAGCCTGAGAGAGGGAAAGAGAGAGAAAAGAAAGAGAGACAGAAAGAGAGAAGGAAGAAAAGAGAAAAGGGAAAGAAAGAAAAAGGGCGCTTGGTGCTTACCTGATACGCCTGTTCTCTTTGAGCTGCGAAGAGCATCCAGTAGTGGGAGGTGCTTCAGTCTCTGCATTCATAGGCTGAGCTTGAATTGAGGAATGCTCCTCCTCCTCCATGTGACTCCTCCACAGCATTCCCCAGTTTTGCGAAGACGAGAGGAAAAAAAGGTGCTCTCATCCCTACTACCTAAAAAAGGTTCCTTGGCTGAAAATGAGGTCCCACCAGACGGAAAAAAAGGGTGGGGCTTGATGCTCTTTGCAGCTCAAAGAGAACGGGCGTATTAGGTAAGCACCAACGCCCTTTCTCCTATGAGCTGCTCCGAGCATCCAGTAGTGGGACATACCAAAGCTTGGCCTGTCCTACGGGAGGGACTTCGTCTGGTTCAGAATCTCCTCAGGGTCCTTAAGAACCCGTTGCAGAACCCGCCTGCCAAATGAAGCCTCCACAGATGCAAACACATCAATTTTATAGTGCCTGATGAAAGGAGAAGGGGAAGCCCAAGTTGCCGCCCGGCAGATTTTGATTATTGGTGCCTGGGTAGACCAGGCTGCCGAAGTTTCCGCACTCCTAGTGGAATGTGCAGTTATGCCTCTGGGCACCTGCAGGGCCTGGGACTGATAAGATTTAGCTATAGCCGCCCTGATCCAGCGGCCTATAGTGGATGGTGACACCCTGTGACCTTGTGTTTTGGGCTGAAAGGAAAGTAATAAGGCCTCCGATTTTCCGAAGGACTCAGTGCACTTGATATAGATTCGCAAGGCACGCCTTACATCAAGGTTGTTGCATTGCCTTTCCCTTTCCTGTGATGGTCTGGGACAAAAATTCGGAAGGATGAGCTCTTGGGCTCTATGGAAGGCTGAATTGACCTTGGGCAAAAATGTGGGATTGGGATGGAGGATCACCCGATCGGCATGAAAGACTGACAAGGCTGCTATTTCCGATATATTCCGATATGCCGGGCGGATGTAATGGCTACAAGGAAAACTACATTATATGTCAAAAATTGGAGGCTTGACTCCCTCAAAGGTTCGAAACGTTCTTTGGTGAGAGAGAGAAGGAGTTTGTTAAGGTCCCAGGTGGGGTAACGGTGCACTGCTGGAGGGCGTAAGTTGTGGCCCCTCTAAGGAAAGCCCGTATACGTGTGTGATGAGAGAGGGAACTGAAACCCTCACAAGAAAGAACTGATGTCGTCTCAGTGTATTAGGAGACAGCCCTTTGTCAAATCCCTCCTGAAGGAATTCTAAAATCTGTGCGACAGACGGGGAAACGGGGTTAATTTGAAACTTGCTACACCATCTACAGAAAATGGCCCATGTGGTGTTGTAAATTCGAATGGTTGAGGGCTGTCTGGCAGCTAGGATGGTGTTAATGACCTTGTTGGAGAGCATTTTGCTCCTCAAGCTGCTCCGCTTAACCTCCAGACGGTCAGTTGAAACCACAGGGGGTCTGGGTGTAGGAGGGGCCCCTGAGATAGAGAGATCCTGTCTGGTGGAATCCTCCAGGGAGGGGCCACCAAGAGGGTACAGAGGTCTGCAAACCATGGCCGTCTGGGCCAGTGAGGTGCCACTAGTAGTAATTCCGCCTTCTCGTGAAGCAACTTCTGAATAACACTGGGTACCAGAGTAAGAGAGGGGAATGCGTACAGGAGCCCCGTGGGCCATGGGCAGCGGAGCGCATTATAATTCTCCGCTCCTTGGGATGGGTACCTTGAGAAGAATCTCGGGAGCTGGGCATTGAGGGGGGAGGCAAATAGGTCTACCACCGGTTGTCCAAATATCCTTGTTGCTTCTCTGAATAGGGGTGGGTGGAGGTGCCACTCTGACTGGTCTATGGTGGCCCTGCTTAACCAGTCTGCTTGAGTATTTGATAGGCCCGATATGTGCTCTGCCTTGATGGACAGAAGATTGTTCTCCACCCAGCAACACAGGCGGTCAGCTTTCCTGATTAATTGTATTGATTGTGTGCCCCCCTGTTTGTTGATATGTGATTTGGCTGTCACGTTGTCTGTTAGAATGAGAATGTGTGGCCCGCGTACCTGGGGGAGGAAGCTGTGCAGGGCCAGGTACACGGCGCGAATCTCCAGCCAGTTGATGCTGCACGCCTGTTCTATTGTAGACCATATGCCCTGGGATGTGAGTGACTGGACGTGGGCGCCCCATCCATATAGACTGGCATCTGTGGTGATAGTCAGCCTTTGAGGCTCCTTGAAGAAGCAGCCTTTGTTGATGCCCGGTTTGGCCCACCAGAGAAGGGACGTGAGGACCTTGAGAGGTACCCTGACCGTGAGTTTGGAAATGCTTGTGCCGGATCTCTGGTACGGGAGCAGGAACCACTGGAGGGATCTGGTGTGAAGACGGGCCCAGGGAACAATAGAAATGCATGATATCATTTTTTCCCAATAATTTTGACAAATCCAGTAAGGCTACCCTCCTACGGCGCCTGATCTCCCTAACCAATTTCTGAATACTAAGTAGTCTATCTGAAGACAGGTAGACCTTGTCTTCCACCGTATCGATGACTGCCCCTAGATGAGTTATTCAAGTAGATGGGGATAATTGGCTCTTTTTCCAATTTATGAGAAAACCATGTTCTTGGAGAGATGTTAAAGTGGCCTGGGTATCCCTCGCTGCTTGATGGGTAGAGGGGGACAGGATTAAAATGTCGTCCAGGTAACATTGGAGACAAATGGGAATGTTCCTAAGATGGGCAGCTAGCGCTGCGAGGACCTTACTGAAGGTCCTGGGGGCAGAGGCCAGTCCAAAGGAAAGGGCCACGTATTCAAAGTGGTGATTATTGTAGCAGAACCTTAAGAATTTGTAATGGGAAGGCCTAATGGCAATAAGTAAATACGCTTCCGTCAGGTCTATGGACGTGAGCACATCCCCTTGCCTGATGCCCAGCAGTATCGATTGTAGGGTACGCATTTTGAATTTGTGGTATGTTAGGAAGCAGTTGAGTCATTTTAGATCTAAGATCGCTCTCCACCCCACCAAGTGTTTTGGTACAACAAAGAGGTGAGAGTAAAAGCCCTGCCCTCGTTGCTTGGACGGTACTGGTTGGATGGCTTTTATGTTTAGGAGATTCTGGATAGCGGAATCCATTAGATTATGCTTGACTGGGTCTCTGGAAAGGGGGGATGACATAAAGAAATTTGGGGGAGTGGATTGAAACTCAAGGGCAAGCCCAAATCTAATGGTGTCCCTGACCCAAGAGTCAGAGGTAGAAGAGTCCCATTGACTTGTGAATGACTTAAGACGTCCGCCAATGGGGAGAGTGTCCCTTAACCTATCTCGGACGTCGGAAGGGCCTGCTTCCGGCTCCCCGAAAGGGCCTTTTATATTGACTGCCCCTCCGGCTCCTGTCTCCAGAATCGGCTCTATCCTGGAGTTGTCCTGACCTGAACGATGGGGGCCTCTGATACCTGGGGGAGAAGGGAGCCTGATAGAAGGGCCAAAAGGAACCCCTCCAAAAGGGCTGGGAAGTTCTGAAGTCTGACCTTCGAGTAAGGGAAGGAAGGAATTTTTTCTTACTGTGGGTCTCCATCAGGGAAGGTCCAGGGAAGGGCCAAACAACTTGTCTCCTACTATGGGGAGGAAGCCAGCTTGGTTTTGTTCTTAAAGTCTGCTTGCCAGTGTCTGAGCCAGAGTAGACGGCGGGCTGTGACATGAGATGTGATTGCCCTTGCTGAAAATTTAACTGCATGATATGTGGCATCAGCAGAGAACTCGGCTGCAGCAGTGAGCTTGGCAATGTCCTGGTGCACCCTGATGTTGGATGTAGGGACATGTTGCTTGAGCTGACGAAGCCATCGAATGGATGACCTTGTGAAAAAAGATGCGGCTATAGCCGATCTGATGGCCCATGCATCTGACTGATGGGCCCTGCGCAGGGCCAGCTTGGCCCGCTTTTCCTCTGGCTTAAGGGCCTCCAGAGAGTCAGTCGGAGTAGAGGAGGATGTCAAGCCCACTATGGGCTCGTCTACCTCAGGGGTGTTTAATAAATTTGAGAATTCCGGATCCAAATTAAAGTATTTTTTGTCGTGACCGGAGAGGGCTGGGGGCACCGCTGTAGAGGCCAGTTGCTTTTGCATCAGATCTGCAAAGATAGGTGGGGCTGGGATAACCTCGGCCTCTACCACGGGCTGGTTAAAAATGAGATCCTCTGGCCCCTCCATTGAAGGAGTGGGGAGATCTGTTGGAGAATGCTTGCTTAGGCCTGGAATGTTCTTGGCCTTGAATAATAAGGATTTAAATAGGTGTGGTTGGAATAGGCCCGCGAAGGTGGGCTGGTCAGGGATGAGCCCCTCGTCCTTGGACATTTTACCTTCTAGAGGGTCAGCCTCTGATAGAGGCTCGCTGTAGTGCATAGACCCCAAATCAAACACGTCTGGTTCCATGAATTGATCAAATTCCTCCTCCCCCTCTTCCTCCTCCTCCTCCCGCTCTTGAAGGGGGGTCTCCCTTGACAAGGGTACCTGAACCTGATGTTGGTTCAACCTGGGCAGGGATCTTACTGAGTGAGATTCCTGGTCAGAAGCCACTGGATACTGAATAGGCCTGGTAGCTTGTTGGATGCTGGCTGCAATCCCTTGGCGAATAGCTAACTCCATCCAGGATCTTATTCTTTCTGGAACCTCCTCAATGAGAGACTCCTCTTGACAGAGGCCAGCAGCTGTTGGGGTGAAGGTGGCTTCTGGAGCCCTTCTAGACGATGGTCCAGGAACCTGAGCCTGTTGTTCCTGTGAGGGTAAGCTGCGCCTAGATGAGAGGGAAATATCTAGGGGAGGGGGAGATTGAGGAGAGGTAGGACTGGAGGATGGGAGAACCTGAGGCACCCTGAGTGCTTCCTTAGATCATTTGTCAATTTCTTTTTGCAGGGCCTTGTGGCGCCTTAAGGTGTCCCTCTGGGCAGCTTCAGAGGTCTCTTTAGCCTGCTTGCACAAATGATGAGTTTTGGCTTTTGCCTTCAATGAAGATCCTCTAGAGCAGGGGTGGGCAAACTACGGCCCGCGGGCCACTTTCAGCCTGTTGGTCTTTTTAATCCGGCCCACCGAAGATTAGCATAGAATTAAGGTTTGATATGAATGATTGAATGATTGCATTCATTTGATTTTGACTTGTAATGACAGGCATTTCGACACCAGGTGGCGGCCCGTCTGTCAAATTTTAAAAGTCAATGAGGCCCCCGAGCCAAAAAGTTTGCCCACCCCTGCTCTAGAGGTATTACCATCTGCCATTTCAATTAATTACATATTACAGTAATAGGTTAGAATCAATATGAGGCGGCTGGCATGCCCAGGGCCCGTCTGAGGCAAGCACGGTTGCCCTGATCAATATTTCACGTCCCCCTTTTTGTTATATATTTTTTTGTTTTCTTTCTTTTTTTTAAATATATATATGAATATAAATATATATATGTAAATGTATAGAAAACAAATGAGTCATACCTCAATGATAATATTTTGTGGATTAAAATATTATACTGCCAAGAATATGATATCAATATTATGCCTGTAATGAATATAGGATGGCTGTTGCAAATATATCCCTGCTCCTGGGATATTTGAATGGAAGACAAACAAGCCAATCAGCCAAATTTCGAAATGCCTGGGCCCGGATAGAAATTAAAATTAGGGCCTTCAGCAGCCTCTCTGCACAGGCGGACATGAGGCCTGGGTGCAGCTGCTGCGCCGCTGGAATTGAGCTGTGGGGTTGAGCCAACGAGGCTTAAAATTTGAACACCAGTACAATGGTAAAATGAGAATTAATAGCTGTGAAAAGCCAGGCAGGGACCTGTTACTTTGAATAAACTTCCCCTCACAGCACCGAAATTAGAAGAAACAAAATGGCGCATGCCACGAGGAGAGTTCCATAATGGCGGCCGTTAGTGCATCGCGCCTCTCAGCGGTGTTTACCCACCTGGAAGGATGAAGCCGAGGCTCTGTCTACAGAGGCGGCCAGGGAAGGAGAGATTAGTCTTTCTCCTGCTGAAGAAAACGATGGCGTTCGAAGGTGGGGGTGGGAAGGAACACAATACGACTCAAACGGAGCAGATCTTCAAAAAAGCGAGCTGCTGGGTAACAACGAAGGAAAATAAAGCGGCAAACAGAAGAAGGCAGAGTGAGGGATTTTCTGGCTATGGGAGGTAGTGCGAAGTCGCTACTGACCCTCCCTTTGCCTCCCTTGGGGGTGCAACTGCACTTCCCCTTAGTGGCAAGGCTGTCAAGTTAAGCAATTGCGCAGAGGCTAGAGAGAAAGGGAACCATTCAAACCTGTAATAACTCTATGAGAATCGAAAAAATCCTGTTCGGCCAAGGAGATATGCAAAGCACTGCCTGTCTTGCACGAGGCTGAGCAAAAACTGGGGAACGCTGTGGAGGAGTCATGTGGAGGAGGAGGAATTCAATTCAAGCTCAGCCTATGAATGCAGAGACTGAAGCACCTCCCACTACTGGATGCTCTGAGCAGCTCATAGGAGAAGATTAAACAACGGCTTCCTACAAGGCTTTGTAATGGCATCTACACTATTCAGCTTATACGTACCAGAAATGCCAGTGACAGGGGACACAAATTTGGATATGCTGATTATTTGGCCATAGAAGTACAAGAAAAATACATGGAGGTGGCTAATAGCCTCCTGTCCAAATATCCTAAAATCTTGAGAAAATTTTCCACTGACTGGAGGCTCACTCCTAGCAATAGCGAAACAGTAATTATGTGCTTCCACTTTAACAATAAACTAGTATATGAAGCCCCAAAGGTTTACTTAAACAACAACTTACTCCTCTATAATCTTCATCCAAAGTATCTTAGAGTAACATTGGACTGGACTCTCTCCTACAAGAAATACCTAGAGAATACGATGGCAGAAATCAATACTAAGTACAACATTACTCCAGAAATTATGTAAATGGGGAGCCTCAGCTGCCACTTTCAGGTCATCAAGCCTAGAGTAAGTTAGACACCAGATTTAATACACCACGAGGATTATAAACGTATGTATGAAAACCACTCCAACTTGCCGGCTTTCTATTCTAAGCCATACAGCACTGCCAACTTTATGAAAGAAAGATGTAATAGGGAAAAAATATAGAAAAATTATGAACAACTCACTCCTACTGGTACCTGATTCCTCATTTATCAGCAGGAAGAATCAAATCCAGAAAGCTCCCATACAAAATCTGCCCAACTACTTAACATCAATTCCCAATGGAAAGCAAAATGGCTCGCTGAATGCCCAGTTATAGGAAGGGATACAAATAACTCCTCAAAAAGGTGCCAGGCTTTGTACTACATCAACAGTGGATAATCTTGAATAAGATTCGCACCACACCTGGTGTCTCCCTGGACTCTCTATATAATTGGGGCATATTATCCTCCCCTCACTGTGAGGTCCCATGTCAAACTGTAGATCACGTTGTGACTGACTAAACTGAGGGCATATACCAGTCCAAAATCTGCTTTTTGTTTTAAATTTAAGCAATGCTACGCGCTTCAATGGTTAGATAGGCTAGACATTGATATTTGAACATAGATCTTTTTGATGTTCATATTTTATTGAATTGTACTAATCTAGTCGAAATATTCATTTGTATTGTGAGTCCATGAATGTTATGCCTTATGCTAAATAAATAGTAAAGAAATAAATAAAACAAACAAACCCTGGTATAGGGAGAAACCTGTTAGTTTATATAAACATGCATATATATTGAGAATCTCCTGTCAATTATGACTTCAATTTTTTTTATTTACTTGTGACAATGTCAGTATTATCCCCCATTTTCAGGATAAAAATACAGGTAATGTAAATATATGCATTTAAATAGACCTAAGTTAAGCAGATATCATGAGTTCAGAAAAGTCATACTTTATAAATTGAATTTTAAAATAAGCATTAGTGTTGGGAGGACCTATACAAATATTTTGATATTGTGGGCAATTCTTGTAAAGGTAGTCCTCAACTTACAATAGTTCATTTAGTGACCATTCAAAATTACAACAGCCCTCAAATAAGTGACTTATGACCATTTTCACATTTACGATCATGGTAACATCCCCATAGTCATGTGATCAAAACTCAGACATTTGGCAATTGACTCCTATTTATGACGGTGTCCTGGGGTTAAGTGATCACTCTTCTAACCAGCAAAATCAATGGGGAAGCCAGATTCAATTAATAACTGTGTTATTAACTTAACAACTGCAGTGATACACTTAACAACTGTGATAAGTAAGGTCATAAAATGGGGCAAAATTCACTTAACAACTGTTTTGCTTAGCAATAGAAATGTTGGGTTCAATTGGGTCATAAGTCAAGGATTATCTATGTATCTTGTCTATCCATTAAATGATTAAATGGTGAACGTGCCTTCCTAAACACTTATGCATGATCATCAATCTAAGCAAATATAACTCTAGTCAATAATTAGGAGAAAGATGAGCTACTCTTGATCTTATTAGATAGGAAAGATGGTAAAGAACAGAAGTTGGAGAGTTATATTGTATATAACTAAGTACTATAAGCAATTATTATGTTTATTATCCTAAGCAATGTTATACTTTATTGAAACTCTCACCATTTTATAAAGAAAAAATAATAGTCACTTTCCAAAATTGTTGCCAACTATTTACTAATTTGCAAAAATGATTCAGTGTGTATAAAGGCAAGACAATGTTAACTGTACCCTGAATCAGAAATATATTAGGTTTGTGTAACATAATCCATTCTCCAGAATTTGATCATTCCAGAACTCCCATGAACATTCCATCCTTCCTCTGTGCCAATCCCAATTTTGCCATTTGGGAGTAGTCTATCTGATTTCCAGAAATCAATTCTCCAGAATTGGAAGTGGATGCTCAAGGGCAGGGGTGTTAAACTCGATTTCATTGAGGACAGCATCAGGGTTGTGTTTGATCTTGGTGGGCCAGGGTGGGCATGACCAGCTTGACATCACTTGTGTCAAGAGCATCTATGGTGGCCTGAGCCTGCCAGCAAAAATGGGCTCCCAAGCTCCACTGTCAGCTGTGACTGCTTCCTGACATCCACTGCCAGCAAAAATGGAGCTCGGGAAGGCTGTGGCAGGCCGGTCCTTCGCCATTTCCAAGGCAGCCCCACAGGCCAGATCTAATCATCCTGCAGGCTGAATCTGGCCTGCAGGCCTTGAATTTGACACGTACTTTTCTACTTTTTATACTTTCTTCAAACTCTACTGTCAGGCTTTCCATGTAAGCTACACTATAAATAGTTGGTTTGGAAAATACTTTGCTAAATTAACTGATCAATCCTATTTCTCAGGGAATCGTTATTTATAAAAATCTAACCCAGTAATTCAGTAATTCTTGTTTATCAGATTAATCCTAGAAAAGAAGCCATACTCTAGAATTAATATTAGGGGTCCTTGTGATGTTACCTGGTTTGAGTAATGAAACATCTGCGAGAAAACAAGCAAGCTCAGAGAGAGCACCAAGGACCCTTCGTGTCAACCATGAACTACAAATATTCTCTTTTATTAGAATTAATATTGTCAATCTAAGGGCTGATATATATTGGTATATCAACCAGAAACTTAAGAAAATTTAGCAGATCCAGTATTGGTCCTGATAGGAAATCCATGAAAAGAGTACTATATCCTCATTGATGAATTGGAAAAAATTACCATAACTAAGGTCAAGTCTGGGAGATCACCACCTCAATATCTACAACTGCATTTCTAAGGCTAGAATATAAAGGAAGGAAGTAAAGAGATATGTTGCTAATTCAGATGTGCAACATTTC
Organism: Pseudonaja textilis; assembly: GCF_049901715.1. Taxonomy (NCBI): domain Eukaryota; kingdom Metazoa; phylum Chordata; class Lepidosauria; order Squamata; family Elapidae; genus Pseudonaja; species Pseudonaja textilis. Next base: position 72,534,177 of record NC_142008.1, read on the forward strand.
AAGTTGAAATGTGCAATATTTCAATAAAAGTATAAAATTAAATAGAATTTACAAAGAATTGAACAGGATTATAAAAAAGCATTGTTTTCATAAGTTTGAAGATGCTCCAATATCTGGCCAGAATACAACTGTATTATTGAGCACTTCAGTAAGAACCATCTGTTGAAGAAGAAGCAACATGCCAATTTGCACAGCTGCAAGCATCCAATTCTCCCAGGAAAGTAAAGTTGAGGAGGAAAAAAAATCATAGCATATCACAAACATTTTTGTAGAAAAATAGAGATTATAGTATATTTTTCAGAATTCAGCTTCTGTGCCATTCATCTCTTCAGTTAATAGTACACATTAGTCTTTCAATGAAGATGTTTAGAAATCTGATGAGTTTCTAATTTCTAATTGTAATCTAGTTTTTGGAAATTTATAAGGCTTAGTGAAAGATGGTTGTTAACTTATGACTGTTTATATGGGTGACTATTTGAAATTATGTCAAAACTGAAAAAAGCTGACATGACTGAGCCTTGGACCCTCCACGGTTACATGATCAAAGTTTGGGCACTTGGCAACTAGCATATATTTATAATGGTTGCAGAATACTGGGTCACATGATCACCATTGATCATGTAGCAATAGCAATAGCACTTGGACTTATATACCACTTTATAGTGCTTTATAGCCCCTAAGTGGTTTACAGAGTCAGCATATTGCCCCCAACAATTTGGGTCCTCATTTTACCGACCTCGGAAGGATGGAAGGCTGAATCAACCTTGAGCCTGGTGGAATTTGAACTGCCAAATTGTAGGCAGCTGGTTGTAGAAGTAGCTTGTAGTAGCGCACTCTAACCACTGCGCCACAGAAGCTCATTTAAATGCAGAGAGTGCAAGGTTCGGTCACGTCAGCTTTCTTCAGTGCCGTCATAATTTCAAATAGTCACTAAATAAATGGGGGCTTTGGACAAGCAAAGTCAATGGAGAAACCCAGATTCACTTAATGATATAGCTGAAAGGTAGTAAAAGCAAACATGACTCATTTAACAAACACTTTGCTTAGTGAAGGAAATATTGGTTGCAACTGTAGTCATAAGTGAATGATTACTTATACACTTCAATTTTGGGGCTGAAGTAAAGCTCTGGGCCTTCAGTAGTCTCAGCCAAGTGCTGCTGCTCCAGGCCTCTACCTGAGCAGCAATGCCACTGACAAGGCTCCTCTGCCAAGGAGTACAGCCTCAAGTCCCATGCGGCAGCCAGCTGTTCCAATGCCAAATGCAAAGATCCAGCTGCCTCAGTCACCTTGCACTCTACCAATCTTGCAAAACCTATACCTCATTCTTTTTTTTTTTTTTTGCAAAATCACTGTACTATGATGGACAGGTCATAGCAGAAAGCTCTGACAAAACATGATCCACTGGAGGAAGAAATGGCAACCCTCACACACCTTGGCTGGTGCCTTAATATCATACTGTGGCATAGTTGCAGCTGCATTTTGGCTCCCTTGCCTCAACCACATGGGCCCAGCCTTCTTGCCTGTGTTTGTCATGGCCTATGGTGTGATGGCCTCCTGCTCATCTGACTTGGCCTGCTCCCGACCGCTCCAGCAGCAGAACAGCCAGGTAAGCACAGCCAGGTGACCCCTCAGGGAGGCAGGGCTGGGAACGACGGTTGACCTGTGGCCAGCCACAGCCTCCCCCATCCAATCACCACAGCCTCAAGTCATAGGCCTGTGCCCATCTCCCCCCAGGCACTGCAGCCTCCCCCCATCTGATCGCTTCGGCCTTGAATCAAATCATAGGCCTGTGCTTGCCTCCTTCCTGAGCAGCGTGGGCTCCCACCATCTGATCACCTCAGCCTCACGTCATGGGCCTGCTTCTGCTTCCACCCGGCTGACTGACTGCCTTGACCTACCACCGATAGATCTGCGTCCGCCTCCTGCTTGTCTCGGTCACTTTCAGCAGGTAAGCACAGCTGGGTGCCCCCTTGGGGAAATGGGGCTGGGAAGGGTGATCAACTGCTGGCTGCAGCCTCGCCCTGCATCCTACCCCTTGCACACCTCCTTTAAACTTAATGCGCTTCTCAAATGAGGAGATGCCAGCAGCACTGGCGATCTCACCTCATTTATGAAGCGTGCTAAGTTTAAAGGTGCTGCGTAGCGTGAGGCTGCTCGTGACGAGAGAAATATGGATGTGGAGATGAGTGACTTATGCCACTGCTCTCGCCATTGAGGCGACAGAGTGCAGTAGCATCAATCATGGGAGAAAAGTCACTCATCTCCACCCCCATATTCCTCTCACCGCAAGCAGCCTTGCCATGAGCAGCCTGCACAGCACCTTTAAACATAGCACTGCATGAGGCTGCTCATGGCGAGAGGAACATTGGGGGGGACACATGACTTTTCTCCTGAGACACTGATGCCACTGCTCAGAGAAGGAGAAAGAAAGAGAAAGCTATAGCACCATTAGTATTCCAGAAACAACATGCTCCTTTCCAGTTTCCACAGCCCCAACACATCTCCTAGGCAACAGGAGCAGAAATTTCATCCATGCAAAAGCTGCATGACAGGAACAGGAAATTAAGTCTTCAAGTTCCTATATATTGTTTCTAGTCATCACTGAGCCTCAACAAACTAATGTTCTCCCCCACCCCACCCCCTTGGGATAATTGTGTTATTCATCACATGCCTAACCTTCATAATATGCTATGAATCTGTTAAAAATGGCATAAATGAAGGAAGTTACCAGGGTTTTTAAACGGTAAAGAAAATCAAGAATTTTAAAAAATAAAGCACACACACACACACACACACACACACACACACAAAACACACACACACCTCCCCAACTCATCCACCTAATAGAAATATAGATCGATAGAATGAAGAAAGAGATACTGTATAAGAAACTGTATTCATTTGCTTGGTTAACAGTATTTGCAATCTATTCACTTCCAAAACACAGGCAGCTAACAACAAAATACAAAGTAAATGAAAACCATCCAAAACTTCAAAAACAAGTCAAGTAGGTCTGGGGAAGTCAGTTGTAAATTAGAACACTTGCTACGCAACTGGCCATTAAGCGAGGACCACTTGTATTTGGTTTGCCTTAAGGGTTCAAAGCTGTATGGAATCTGGTTTCCTTTGACCCTTTGGGGGATTGCAAAAGGTCCAGATAGGGGAATCCACATAGGGAGAACTAAGATTGTGCCCACCATTTTTTGGAAAGTTGTTGTCTCACATGTAAAGTTAGTCCTCAACTTACAACCACAATTGAGACCAAATTAAAACATTTAAAAAAATGTTTTTGCAGTAGGCTTTAGGATGAAAAGGCAATAGAATTTTACAGATTTCTTCAGCAAGAAACCAAGATTGGAACAAGTTGTATCAGAATTGGCCTTGGATGATACCAAACTGTCACAAGCAAAATCACTCCAACTTGGAGATAGCAGCAGGTCAATTGAAACAGATAGTTCCAAAATTGAAAATAACCTTCCTGAATGCTGGACAGTGTTACAATACAACAATTTTAAAGAAAAATATGATAGACTGGTAGTTTCTAACAAAAAGTTAGGTTGTGGGTATTGTGCAAAACATGACTTCTCAAAGAGAAAGGTGTTCATGTGTCCAAAGAATGGAAACATTTCCACATTGAATCTGCAGGGAAAAATAAAGAAGTGCCACAAGCGTCTCTAAGGAAAAAAATGAAAGAACATTTTTCATCAAAAACTCATCGTTTGCAGAGAGAATTTAAAACAAGGGGAGCAGGATGTTATAACAAAAGCAGTAGGTAAGATGACTGAAAAATATTTATCTACTACTTGTAGAGTATTTAATACAGTTTACAGTCTGGCACAAAGATGTAAACCATTTTCAGACATAGAAGATGAGATAGAATTGCAAAATAAAAATGGATTAGATATGGGAACAGGATTACGTTCACATAAAACTGCAGTAAAATAGTAGATTTCATTGCAAAATAAATTAAAAAAGAAATATTTATTAAAATTATTGAATAGTATCTGAAAATATTTTTGATTATTGACGAAGCCTCAATGATACCTTGCAAACCAGTTGTTATACTTTTCTTAAAAATTGAGGATTCAGTTACCTCACCAACAATTTTTGTTGAGCTAGTTGAATTAGAAAAACAAGATGCAGAGACAATATTTTCTTCAGTTATGGAAAGTTTAAATAATGTTGGGGAAAAAATTAATAGGATTTTGCTCCAATGGTGCCAGCATTATGCTTGGGAGAAAATCGGGAGTCAGCACTAGGATAGCAAAACAGTTTTCAAACATATTATGGCACCGTGACCTCCAACTTGTTTTAGATGATTTGATAAAGGAATTAAAGAAAGTAAATAATTTTCAAATATTTATTGATAAGATATATACTATTTTTCATAAATCCAATAAGAATCAGATTGAACTTACCAAAATATCTGAACAACTTGGAATTGAAATTATAAAGATTGATAACATTTTGGGACCAAGATGGACTGTCTGTAGTTTATGGTCAACCCTAGCTGTGTGGTGTGCTTATCCAGTGCTACATCAGTATTTTCATTCAAATGAAAAGTACTTAAGAATGACTGCCCATCTTGAAAATAGATTTTTTTTACTGATTTGGCATTGATGATTGACATTCTAAATGAAATTTCTCTTCTTTCCAATGCATTGCAAGCAAGAAATATAGACATAAAAAGGCTGAAAAACTTGTGATGTGTTAAGGCATTTGAAACGCTTAGAAAGGAAAAGGGTGTATAGAAAAAAAGTTGATGGATTAATTATTTCAGAAACCTTCAAAAATATAGAATTTGTAGAAAATCATAAAGTTTTTGAACTTCCTCAGGAAAGACTTTTGGAAAGCATCATAACAAATTTGAATAAAAGACTAATGGATTGTGAACATTTAAAAACAGGTAGCCAATTTCAAGATAGGAACAAACTACAATTTCTCAATTTTTTAGAGCCAGATTACTGGAATATTGGAAAAGTGTTCCATGGAAAGCAGCTGAAGAACTTTGCTTGAATTTAGTGACATTTTTAATAATGAAATTAATATGAACGATTATCAGGATTTTGTAAAAAATGTTTTAAAATATTCCAATAAATATGCAATGCCTGACAGTATTCAAAAAGCTAAAAATATTGTCAGAACAATTGCTGTAAGTTCAGCAGAAGCAGAAAGGGGTTTTTCAAAAATGAATTCCATATGTTCTGAGAAGGAAAACCACCTCACTGTTTCCAATATAGCAAACATAATGACAATTTAATTGGCCTACTTGTAAAAGAACTGGGACCTTATTCCTATAGTGAAAAAATGGTTATAAATAAATCACACAGCTGATGATACTTGAATAAAACTGAATGTGAGCAGCAAGCAGCAATTTGGAGATATCTAACATAAGTTTTATTTTTTGTCAGGTATTATTTAATAGTTTTTAATTCATACTGTCAAACTCTTGTGTAGTTTTGTACAAATAGCTTTTATTCATATTGCAAAACTTGTATATAGCTTTGTATAGTTTTCATTCATATTGTCAAACTCTTATGTAGTTTTGTATAGCATTTAATACTTAAATAATAAGAGATACACAAAGCTAGATTTTGTTACAAGTTTGACAATATGAATTAAAAAGCAAGTTTGACAATATGAGTAAAAGCTATTTATTTATACAAATAGCTTTTACTCATATTGTCAAACTTGCTTTTAATTCATATTGTCAAACTTGTAACAAAATCTAGCTTTGTGTACCTCTTATTATTTAAGTATTAAATGCATAAAATCAACTACCTTTGATATATCTTTTTTTATACTTAAAAGTTAAAACAATATTAGAGCAAAGAAATGATGTCGAGTTGGCCACACCCACTCAGTCATATGGCCACCTGGCCATACCCACCCAGTCACATGGCCACGCCACCCAGTCACATGGTCACCTGGCCATGCCCACAGAACAAGCAGTAAAACTGCTGGACTGAATTTCCTCCCTTAAAGACTGTTTTTGGGAGAGTTTTTTCTCCAGCCAAAGGTAACTGGACATTGGGGGCAAAGTTGGAGGTATTAAGGGGACTTCTCTTACTTATGTGACTGTGTTGCCTTTGTGCCATGCCCCGGGTCATCACAGTTATATTGACAGTGATTATGCCAATGATGTAAAAAATTAGAAAGTCCAATTCTGGGATTGTGGTATTGTTTGGAGGGGCTTTAATTAGTTGAAAGACCAGAAAACAAACAACTTTCTACGGCAGAGGCAGAATTTATCGCTCTATCTGTTCAGAGGTAACTTGGTACGTACAGCTGTTAAATAATTTAAATGTAAATGAAGCTGTAAAGATGTTTGAGGATAATGCTGCTTGCATAAAAATGGCAATGACAGAATAAAGAATAGAAGCAAGCATGTGGATATTAAATATTGTAATGTAGGAGAAGCCATCAAATATAAATTAATTAGGTTAATTCACTGTTCTTCAGAGGACAATCTTGCAGATATAACGACCAAGCCATTGGTGCACCATGGGAAGAATATTAAGTTGTTCGGTTTTATGTCTATTCCAGTCATAAAGGGAGGAGTGTCAGTGTGTAAAAAATTATGAGCTTGGATAGCTATAACAATAGGTCAGCCAATGGGAACTGTTTGATGACTAAGAAACAGGATCTGTTGTGAGTCATGTCAGACAGCTCAGAGTGTGGGCATGGCTTAGCTTGACTGATCTGTATGTAAGAATTTGTTTGTCCTTAAAATCAGTGCTTCTGTGAATATGACTTCTGGATTCTGAGCTCTGGTTCTGGCTTCTGCTGCATGGGTATTGTATACATCCATCATACTTTATATTATTGTATATAAAGAAGTTTCTTTTATAAATGAATCATTTCTTAATTATTTCCTTGTGTGCTGTTTGGATTACTGCAAACTCTGACAAAATTCACAATGAAAAACCAAAATGCTTGAAAATATACATATTACCTTTACAATAATTTGGCTACAATATTTTTAGATTGAAGGAAAAATTAATTAGCTGATTAACCAATATGTTTACTTTTAATTGAACTGACAATCTTGTAGCTTTTCAGCATTTCTACATGCCAGAACATTACTATTGCTCACAATATTCAGTAATTAAATTTAAGTTGCTCAGTACTGTTGGAAGTTAAAACCCACCCCCTCCTAGAAAAATGAAATATTTTATGATATATTAAAAAGGCAGAATATTTATCCTAAAAGAGAAGTAGAAACTCAGAGAGGCAGAAACTCAGCCCGCCCCGCCCCCCTTGTTAATGGGCTATTAAGGCCTGGACCAATCTATTCTATACAACAAAGATCTACCTCCTTCAGACAGAGTCATCATAGGAATTGCTCAAAGCCCTTTCACCCACAAGAGTCAACAAGCCTGGGACTCAAAAGACAACCTACAAAATTAACCCTGCATGGCCCCATGGGAGTCTGACAACAAATCAGAACACAAGCTCAAATTCAAAGCCCAACAGAAGACATAAAACCCAGGGACTCTCAGCACCTCTTCCCTTTTTCACCCAGGATCTCTAAGCCATGTGGTCCTGTCCACCATTAAACCATCTTTCCAAGCAGTCACCATGTTTCCAGTGTCTTTCTTCCCCACTTGGAATAGAACCCACTTCCAACAGTACTTTATTTATTTTGATATTATTATTGCAATGCATCAGGCAAAAAATGAGTTTATTTATGTCAGTATGTCAGCATAATAATGCAGAACTGCATGTTCATTCCCAATGTAAACAGAGCACACATTAATAAAAAAAAATAGGAGAGTTACTTCTAATACATAATTCTTTGTTGATAATTTGGCACTGAAAAACCCAAGCAGATCTTTGACCTAGACTCAACATTATTTGCTGTTAATAAGTGCCACTGACACCATATAAAGAAGTACAAGTATCTGAAATTGAGTTTTATTTTGCACAGTACAAAGGAAAACATAAGCAAAGAGGTCAGGAAAGGAAACACACAGTTATGATGGATTTTTGTAACTATTGAACAGGCTGAAAGTAGGACAGTACTCATTCTGCTCAATGTCTGAAGCAGTTGTTATAGATACCAGAAATAAAACTACTATGTCACTAACATTGGTAATTCCTTGGTAGAATGGTATCCCATGCTTTAAATCCAATTTTAAATACTTAGTATGTTGCTATCTTCAGCTTTTTTCTGTCCTGTATCTATCTCTGAAACCTTAATGCATGGCTTCTGTAAGGCCACTAAGCTAGTTCAAACTGGAAATCTACTTGCTGTCTAAGAATACAAGAAAGAATATGAATAGGACATACTAAAAATAAGAATCGTTTGAGGCCATGAGTTAACTAAAGTTTGGAAACAGACATTTACCTCTTATGTGCATTCTTAGCTGAGTTTAAAAGTGCCTTTTCAACATAAATTTAAAAGATGTTATTCTTATAGAAATTAATTTTACTTTATAAAATCATATTTGCCAGAAGTATAATACTTTAGGGTATGTTTTTTTCTCTGTTCAGTCATACACAGAAAAGTACCATTAGAGTTAGACCACAGGGAGGCACCAAGACAAATAGACAAGAGGTTGCCCTATAGTACTAGGAATGTCACTGCTCAGACAGCCAATTGAAATTGCATTTAAAAGCACAGCACAGTATCTTTTTTTTAACCATAAGCAGTGAGTTCTCCAACTACCTCAAGGGTACTTTTCACCGTCTCAATGTTCTCCAAGACACAACTACAAAAACAATACATGACTAATTAAGCTCACTGTTAAGATTAAAGTTAATTTAAAATATTAATAGAGTGTGGCTGCAGTTTCAATAGATTAGCCAGCCAACCTCTTCCTTGTGCTGCAGGAGAGAAATAACAGACCTGCAACTTCTAGACAGCAAGTTAATTAGGAAAAAAAAATCATATAAGTTTGGTATATGATGTCTAGAAAAATAAGAGATAATGAATAGAAGAGGTGATGGCAAGGGAGAAGATTGTACAATGAAGAAGAGGAGGAGAAAGCAAGAGTGAAGGAGAAAGGGGAAAATGAGGAAAGAGAAACAAGTTGTGAAAGAAAGATGGAGACTAGGAGAGTTGGGCAAGGGACAAAACGGAAGCCACAATAGATGGTGGTAAGGCATTAGGAAAAAGAACAGGCATGACTGTAAAGAAGAGGAAGAGATGATTATGGTGAAAGCCAAAGCAAGGTGAGAAGCAGGGGACAGAAACAGATAGGAAAACTATTTTGTCACTGCTTTGAATAAAATTATTAAAGGGGATAATGCTGATACAATTGGGATTGTTATCCTTTTAATCAAACTGTCTTACACAATTTGAGAGGGGACTATATTTAATTGCTAAAATTTCCTACCTGAAAATGAACACATAACTACTATCTCTGTGTGTGTGCATGTGCACGTGTGCACATTTAGTGAATGTGATTATTTTAAAATGAAATTTCATCTAAATCATTGGCTCTCCATCAATGATATATAGATAATAAATAAAAGTGAGGAATGCTAGCAGTGGTGGTATTCAGCCGGTTTGCACTGGTTCACGTGAACCAGTAGCAAGGATTTGATTGCTGAACTGATAGTAAGTTATGGCTGGCCACCACCCCCAACCCGATCACTGGGTCGCCGCTGGCTCCCTTGCCCCACCTGCCTGTTGCTCGCTCACCCCGCCCACCTGACACTTGCCCCTTAAGTATTTTTTTTGCCTCCCAACAATCAGCTGTTCATACGATCAGCTGTGCTGGGATTTCCCTAGCTTGTCTTACTGCTTCACCCAGGATGATTCCCTGAGGCCTAGGAAGGCAAAAATGGAAGGAGTGGTATAGTCCCCTCTCTTTATTTTTTGCCTTCCTGAGCCCCAGGGGAGCCTTCTGGGAGCAAAAATGCTCCCCCAGGAGGCTCCCAAGGCCAGAAGGCCCCAAAATGGAGCAAAGGAGAATGCTGCATGTCCCCTCCAGGCTTCATATTTCCCTTCCTGACCCCAGGGAAGCCTTCTGGGAGCAAAAATGCCCCCCAGGAGGCCCCCGAGGCCCAGAAGGCCCAAAACAGAGTGAGGGGGGTGCTGCACATCTCCTCCAAGCTCCATTTTTTTCTTCCTGAGCCACAGGGGAGCCTTCTGGGAATAAAATGCCCCCCGGGAGGCTCCCGAGGCCCAGAAGGCCCCAAAATGGAGCAAGGAAGGTGCTGTGCGCCCCCTCCAGGCTCCATTTTTTCTTCTTGAGCCCCAGGGGAGCTTCCTGGGAACAAAAACTGCCCCCCATGGAGGCTTGCCTGAGGCCCAGTAGTCCCAAAAAAGGGTGGGCGGTGGCTGCAACAAAGCAAAACAAAAATACCATGCCCAACCAGTCACATGGCCACACCCACCTAGCCAGCCACCCCCACCCACTCACATGGCTACACCCACCTAGCCATGTCCACCATGCCCACCACAGAACCGATAGTAAAAAGTTTTGAATCCCACCACTGGGTGCTAGTATAACTTACAAACTCCACTTTGGATTGTAATTGTATATTTTTCTTCTTCTTGGTTGTAATTACTTCAAAGCTTCTATTAATATTTCTTTTACTGTAATGGATTATATTCCTTTAAACAAAATTTATTTTAAATTTTATTTTATGCAAATAATCCATCTTCCATTTAAACAGTGTGTCATCTGGGTACAAATATCTTGTGTAATAACAATTACAGTTTATACATATTCATTAGTTTAGCTTTGATACTCTATTCTTACTTAATACTGATACACATAATAAATATATTTAATTATTATGACAATCCTCATCTTAACATATTTGATTCTATTCACATGCTTACTATTTCTCGCTAGCCTTCTTTATTTTCTAACTTCCATATTTATTCTCCAGCCATTGATAAAATAATTCCTGTATTATATAATATTCAGTTTGTTCCTTCTCTTTAATCGCAAGTGTTAGCCTATTCATTTCTGCACATTCAAATATTTTCCTGATCACATTCTCATCTGTCAGAATCTGTTCACTTTTTGATTTTTTTTGCAAATAGAATTCTAGCTGTAGTTAATACATGAATAATTAAATGTACCTTCTTTTTATTAAAAATTTCAGGTATAATCCCCAACAAAAATATTTCAGGTTTTAAATCAATGTGTTGCTGTTTCATCTTTTCCAACCACATATGCATTTTTGTCCAATATCTTTTGGCTTCTGCACATGGCCACCACATATGCTAGTATGATCCAGGTGTCTGATGGCATTTCCAACATTTAGCTGATTTATCTTTAAACGTCCTTGCCAGAGCAAAATGCCATCTATAAAACATCTTATACAAATATTCTTTGTATGCAGGGCGGCCAGCCACTCGCTTGAGGGCCTTAACAGGACGTGGGTTCTTTCCTGGACTAAGGTTCTGGTGACCCACCGCCTGGCTATTCCTTTTATTTCTTCTTTTTTGAAATCCAGACTGGCTGAGGAACGATCACCAGCTGCTGCAGAGGCTTCCCTCTTTGGCTCAGACAAAGCACAGCAAAGGGGCACACAGGGCTCATTTAAGGGGGGGGTCTCCCCATGCATGCACACCCTCCCAGCCCTGCCACAGCTGGCCAGGGGATCACGAGAGAAGAAGGGGGAGAGGAGGATAGTCACCCAAAGAGAAGCCTCTGCCCACGGATGATGATCAGCTAGCCTGGATTTCCAGAAAGAAAAAATAAAAGGACTAGCCAAGAGCTCCAAAGAGAGCTTGCTGGCTTGGGCCAGGCATAGCTTTCTGAGGGAGAGAAGAGATGCAGAGACAGGTTTGGTGGGGCCAGCCCCCTTATTCTTCTGCCCTGAACTTCTTAAAGCTGTGGCTGGGCATTGCGGGCCTGTCACCCTTTCCAACCTCCCATCCTCCCGGATCCCACTCCCACCCTGCCAGCCTTCATATTAGTGAGGCCAGAGTCACTTGTGAGGCACACCCAGCACCAACAAGGGCCAGAAGGTATGCCCAGCACCAACAAGCAGCAAGAGTGAGGCACCAGAGAGTAAGCCCCGGCCACTTCTCCATCTCCTGTTGCCCTTCTAAGGCCAGGTGAGGGAGGGCAAGGGGTCAGCCAGCCAGTGATGGGACAGGGAGCCACAGCAGAGGACTCAAAAGAGCTGCATGTTGCTGACACATGCCCTACTGAAATGATTTTGATCAAAGAATTACTTGATAAAATTACGGAGATTTTTGAGGAGAAAATATTACAAATTCAACATAGGATTATGTTAAATGAAACAGTGGAAAGAACAAAATGAAATCACTTAAAATTTGAATTTCTGATTTTAAACAATTTAAAAAAATGATTACTACCAACCTGCCTTCCATTGAGGACCTGTATACTGCACGAGTCAAAAAGAGGGCTGTAAAAATATTTACAGACACCTCATATCCTGGACATAAATTCTTTCAACTCCTATCCTTAAAACGAGCACTGCACACCAGAACAACTAGACAAAAGAACAGTTTTTTTCCCAAATGCCACCACTCTGCTAAACAAATAATTCCCTCAACATTGTCAAACTATTTACTAAGTCAGCATTGCTATTACTATTATTATTAATCCTTCCATCCTTCCATTCACCCATCTCCTCCCACTTATGACTATATGTCTGTAACTTTGTTGCTTGTATCCTTATGATTTATACTGACTGTTTCCTAGTATGATTTGATTGCTTATTGCACCCTATGGCAATTAAGTGTTGTACCTTATGATTCTTGACTCATGATGAATGTATCTTTCTTTTATGAACACTGAGAGCATATGCACCAAGACAAATTCCTTGTGTGTCCAATCACACTTGGCCAATAAAGTGTTCTGTTTTGTTCTGTTCTGTTCCGTTCCATTCCATTCCACAGAAATGACTGCTTAGAGTCCCCTTTATATAGGAGGACAACCATGTTAATTAATGTGCTCTCCCCACACACACCAAAAAGAAAGACTGCATCCAATTAATGAGCTTCAGCTGATGAATGCACATGCCTTTTAATAAGATTTGTCATCCAGAAAACAAGTTCTAACTTTTTCCTGTTTAGACTAGGGAATAAGTGCTTAGATTTATTTCGATATAATACACAACTTCAGTTTTCACATCTGATTTTCCAAATGCCTTTCTTTAAACGCAAAAATTGTGAAGCTTCACAATCCGCACTATAATGATATTATCTATAAGTAAACGTTTCAAATTGATAAGGAAGTAATCACAATGCATAGCCATCTAGAGCTTATTGTGCCACACAGATGTTCCCCTTGGTCCAGAAGTGCTGAAAGAACAATATTCTCAAACTAAGAAGGGGCGTTGGTTCTTACCTGATACGCTTCTTCTCGTAGAGCTGCGTAGAGCATCCAGAATGGGAGGTGCTCCAGTCTCGGCTCTCACAGGCTGAGCTTGAATTGAGGAACTCTCCTCCCCATCACGTGGTCCCTCGTAGCGTTCCCCAGTTTTGCGAAGACGAGAAGGAAAAGGCCTTATTCTCATCCTAACTAATAGCTAATCCATTGGCCGAAACAAGATTCCCCACCAGACGGACTAAGGGGTGGGGCTGGATGCTCTACGCAGCTCTACGAGAAGAAGTGTATCAGGTAAGAACCAACGCCTCTTCTCCATAGAGCTGCTACGAGCATCCAGAATGGGACATACCAAAGCTTGGCGAGTCCCACGGGCGGGATCCCGCCTGGTTCGGAATCTCCTCTGGAACCTCAAGGACCCGTTGAAGGACCCGCCTGCCAAAAGAGGCCTCAGCCGGCGAACACATCGATTTTGTAATGCCTGATAAAGGGGACGGGGATGCCCAGGTGGCAGCCCGGCAGATATCAGTTATTGAAGCTTGCGTGGCCCATGCGGCCGAGATAGCCGCACTCCTGGTGGAGTGCGCAGTTATGCCAGGGGGAACAGGTAGAGCCTGTGCCTGGTATGCCTTAGAAATGGCGGCCCTAATCCAATGGCCAACAGTGGTAGGTGACACTTTGTGACCGAGCGACTTGGGTTGGAAGGACAGAAATAATGCCTCTGACTTCCGGAAGGGCTGGGTGCGTCTGATGTAGACCTTAGGGCGCGCCGCACATCAAGAGTGTGCCACTGTCTCTCCCTCTCCTGAGAAGGTCTGGGGCAGAAGTTCGGGAGGATGAGCTCCTGAGCTCTGTGAAAAGCTGAGTTAATCTTGGGTAGGAAGGTGGGGTCAGGTCAGAGAACAACCCTATCCGAATGGAACACACATAAATCCTTTCTGATGGAGAGGGCTGCTATCTCTGAGATCCGGCGAGCAGATGTGATAGCCACAAGAAAAACAGTTTTGAGTGTCAGGAACTGGAGGGAGGCCTCCCTGATGGGTTCGAAGGGAGGCTTGGTAAGGGAAACGAGAACCCTATTGAGATCCCAGGTGGGATAGCGGTGTACAGTTGGGGGGCGCAGATTGGAAGCTCCCTTAAGGAAGGCCCGGATACGGGGTGATGAGAGAGGGAACCCCCACTACCGGTGGGAATAATGGTTGCCAGGGCCGCGACCTGCCGTCTTAGGGTGTTAGTGGATAGACCCTTATTGAGGCCCTCTTGAAGAAAATCCAGGACCTGTGCAATGGAGGGAGAGAGGGGATTGATCTGGAGTTTGTGAGACCAATTACGAAAGGCGACCCACGTGGTGTTGTATATTCATGTGGTCGAGGGCCGTCTGGCTGCCAGGATAGTGTCTATGACCTGGTTGGAGAACTTCTCTCTCCTTAAGCGGTCCCGCTCAACCTCCAGACGGCTAATTGGAGTCATTGGGTTTTGGATGTGTAAGAGGGCCCTGGGACAGGGAAATCTTGTCGGGTGGGATCCTCCAGGGGGGCCACCGAGAGGTTGCGGAGGTCCGCAAACCACAGACGTCTGGGCCAATAAGGGGCCACCAGAAGAATTTCCACCTGCTCCAGGATCAGTTTGTGGATGACCCTGGGGATAAGGGTCAGGGGAGGGAAGGCATAAAGAAGCCCTGGGGGCCAAGAGCAACGTGAGGCGTTGTGGTTCTCCGCCCGTGGGAGGGGTACCTGGAGAAGAACCTTGGTAACTGGGCGCTGAGGGGGATGCAAAGAGGTCCACCTTGGGAAGGCCCAAAATTGAAGCTGCCTCCTGAATAGGGATGGTTGGAGACGCCATTCAGATTGGTCTAGGGTGGCTCTGCTGAGACAATCTGCTTGGATGTTTAGAGCCCCCGAGATATGGTCTGCCTTGATGGATGACAGGTTTGCTTCCGCCCATCGGCAAAGGCGTTCGGCCTCTCTCATGAGCTGTGTCGATTGGGTGCCCCCTTGCCTGTTGATATGGGCTTTTGCTGTGACGTCTGTAAGGACCAGGATGTGGCGCCCGCGTACCTGAGGTAGGAAACTGCAAAGTGCCAGGTAAACGGCGTGGAGCTCGAACCAATTTATGCTGCAGAGTCGTTCTGTTGTCGACCATCTGCCCTGGGACGAGAGAGAGAGGACGTGAGCGCCCCATCCGAAGAGGCTCGCGTCTGTGGTGAGGGTCAGCTGGTTGGGCTCTTTGAAGTAGTGGCCCTTGTTGATGGCCGGTCTGGTCCACCAAAGGAGGGACGTGAGGACTCTTGGAGGGAGCCTTGAGTTGCTCCTTCCTGATCGCTGATGCGGAAGCAGGAACCATTGAAGGGATCTGGTGTGAAAACGGGCCCAAGGAATAACAGAGATACATGAAACCAACTTGCCCAACAATTTTGACAAGTCTAACAGAGACACTTTTTTTGCACGCCTAATGAGCTTAATGGATTGTTGAATGCTAAGGAGCCTTTCCGGGGACAGGAAGACTAGCTCCTGGACAGTGTCAATCACCGCCCCCAAATGGGTTAGCCGGGTAGAAGGGGAAAGGTGACTTTTTTTCCAATTTATCAGAAACCCGTGATCCTGAAGGGCAGCAAGGGTGAGTTTGGTGTCTCTTTCTGCCTGATCTTTTGAGGAGGACTGGATGAGGATGTCATCCAGGTAGCAGTGGAGACGGACCGGGAGGGATCTAAGGTGGGTGGCCAGGGCCGCCAAGACCTTGGTGAAGGCCCTGGGAGCGGAAGACAGACCAAAGGGAAGTGCGACATACTGGAAGTGTTGTTTATTATAGGAGAAGCGTAGAAACTTGTCGTGAGAGGGCCGAATTGCAATGTGCAAGTACGCCTCTGAGAGGTCAAATGAAGTGAGCCAATCCCCTCGTCGGGTTCCCAGGAGTATTGATTGTAACGTTGATTGAATTTACGGGGGGCTAGAAAACGATTCAGCCTTTTTAAGTCTAAGATAGCCCTCCAACCCCCCGAGTGTTTGGGCACTACAGATGGGAATAAAAACCTCGTCCCCGTTGAGCAGCGGGGACGGGTTGGATAGCTTTTATATCGAGGAGATGACTGATGGCGGCGTCCATGAGGGCCCGCTTGGTAGGGTCTTTGGAAAGGGGGGAGGACATGAAGAAATCAGGAGGAGGGGACTGGAACTCAAGGGCAAGGCCAAAACGGACCGTGTCCCTGACCCATACATCAGTAGTAGAGGCCTCCCATCGATTGGCGAAGTACCTGAGACGGCCACCGATGGGGAGAGAGAGGGTTGAGTTATCTGGAGCGGCAGAAGGGCCTGCTCCCGGATCCCCGGAAGGGCCTTTTATAGGAGCCACCCCTTCTGGACCTCTCAGCTGATTCGGCCCGATCTTGCGATGGGGGCGGCCTGTAGGAGGGGGATCGCTGGTATCTGGGGGGAAAAGAGGTCTGGAAGGAAGAACGAAAGGATCCTCGTCGAAAGGAGGGGGGGCTCTGGAGTCGGACCTCCGAAAAAGAGAGGGGAGGTATTTGCGCTTGTCACGGCTCTCAACCAGCAAGGGATCAAGGACCGGACCGAATAATTTGCCTCCCGAAATGGGAGCCGATGCCAATTTCACCTTGTTTTTAATGTCCGCTTGCCAGTGACGGAGCCAAGGCAAGCGGCGAGCCGTGACCTGTGAGGATATGGCTCGGGTGGAGAATTTCACCGCCTGATAAGTGGCATCAGCCGAGAACTCGGCCGCGGCCATGAGCTTTGCCATGTCCTGATGCGCCCTGAGATTGGATGCGGGGACATGTTGCTTTAGCTGGCGGAGCCATCTGATTGAGGATCTGGTGAAGAAAGATGTGGCCGTGGTCGATCTAATGGCCCAGGCGTCGGATTGGTGGGCCCGGTGTAAGGCCAGCTCGGCTCACTTGTCCTCTGGTTTCAGGGCCTCTAAGGCATCGCTAGGGGTTGAGGAAGAAGCCAAACACACAATGGGTTCATCAACAGAAGTGGGGTCTAGCAGGAGAGAGAAATCAGGGTCAAGGTTGAAAAAACATTTGTCCTGACTGGAGGGGGCAGGAGGCGCCCCTGTAGAGGCCAGTTGTTTGGAAACCAGATCAGAAAAGATAGGTGGGACCGGAATGACTTCAGTCTCTACCACTGGCTGACTAAAGATGGAGTTGTGGGGTCCCCCCGAGGCCGCAGGCTCAGGGGGGGTTTGGGAGATCAGGCCTGAAATATTTTTGGCCTTGAAAAGGATGGACCTAAACAGGTGTGGTTTAAACAACCCCACAAAGGTGGGCTGGTCCGGGGTGAGGCCTTCGTCCTCTGACATCTCCCCCTCCATTGGGTCTGCCCCCGAGAGGGGTTCGCTATAGATTATGGACCCCAAATCAAGGTCCTCCTCTTCCCCGAAATGGGTCGGGTCCCCTTGATCGTGTTCCTGCTCCTCCTCCTCTACCCCATGAGAGAGAGGCAGTTCCCTCTGGGAGAGTACCTGACCATGTGAAGTATCCGACCTGGAAAGCAATCTGACGGATGGAGCCTGGATTTCAGAGGCCACAAGCTGAGGGGCTGGGCCAGCCATTTGCTGGAGACCTTGCGCGATTCCCTGGCGGATGGCAAACTCCATCCAGGATCTCATTTTCTCAGGGATTTCAGCCATGGAATCTTCCTCTGGTTCCTCCTGGCGCAAGCCAGCAGCAGTGGGGGTGAAAGTAGCTTCAGGAGCTTGTCTAGGCACCGAGGCCAAAGATTGAGCAGGCGAGGAAGGAGGAGGGGGCTGGGAGGAGGTTGAGGGTGTGGCGGGAGGAAGGGCCAGAGGCACGGAGCTTGACTCTCTAGACCGCCTGTCTATTTCCCTCTCTAATGCCTTGTGGCGTCTGAGGGCATCTTTCTGTGAGGCTTTGGAGGTCTCCTGTGCCTGTTTGCGCAGGTAATGCGTTTTGGATTTGGCCTTCAGAGAAGGGCCACGTGAAGAATTGTCATCTGCCATCTAGAAAGAAGCTGGAAAAAAAATTATTTAAGTTAGTATGAGACGGTTGGCTCATCTGAGTGCAACCTACACCAAGGCCGGGTATCACAATGGTTGTTTCACGCCCCCCTTTTAGTGAAAAAAAAATTTTTTTTTTTAATATTCCACTGAATCAATCATTAATCCTTAATGATTCTCCTTATTTCGCTTTCCTTCTTTTTTTGAAAAACGGACTGAATTGGAATATATATAAAGAAGCTAGGCCTATTGCCCGTTCAGTTTCATTGTCACTCTTATTGGAGCAGTTTAAATTGCTCCGAAGGGAGCAGCAGTTGTACGTGCCAGTCCAATTAGCCGAAAGAACACCAGGCCTGTGAAGTATGATGGCCTACAGCAGCTATCCCCCAGATGAAAACTGGGGGTGGGGGGAGTTAGAGTGCTGCTACCTTGCCAGCTGAGAACGGCTGCGGAGCCAATGGACCTTGAGGAGGCTCGGAACCCCTCGAAAGACCCTGAGGGAACGAGCGATGGCTTTAAGCAGTCCCTGGGGATCTGCTTAGTGAGATAGTTCATCCACGCAGCCTGGTTGCACTGTTAGACAAGGCCCCCAAAATGGTGGACGCCACGCGGCACCCAAAATGGCGGCCGCGAGTTGCGAGAGGGGCTATCAGCGGCGGTCACTCTCCCGGCATTGAAGAGGCCTATGAGGGCCCAAAACGGGAGGAACGGGGGGTAGATGTATCTCCCTGGTTACGGGCGTTCAGTGGGGGGAAACAACTGATCGAGGCAGGAACGAAACGGCACTCAGCGGTAGAGCAAAACGAAGCGGTAGGCGAGGGGGGGCTGGGGGGGCGCCAGCAACATGAAGCGCTGTAATTCTGCCCAGAAGGAAAAGATTAAAACTTCTCCTCCCCCCAGGATGGGGGAAAACTCCCATAGGAAGCTATAGACCCCAGGGCAACTGCGCTTAAATAATGAAATCAAGGCCCAACCTGGTGTTGAAGTCCTACAGAGAAACCTGAATCGGCCAAGAGCTTGAGAAAAACACAGCCTGACTGTCACGAGGCTGAGCTAAAACTGGGGAACGCTACGAGGGACCACGTGATGGGGAGGAGCGTTCCTCAATTCAAGCTCAGCCTGTGAGAGCCGAGACTGGAGCACCTCCCATTCTGGATGCTCGTAGCAGCTCTATGGAGAATCAATAATCTGTTCAAAATTCCTCACTGTAGGAACCCTGTTCAAACGCATACATTACAACAGATAGCTCTTCCTATACAAATCAGAGTTGGAAACAACATTGAAACTTTATGTTCTCATATAGGTTTCTATTATCAATATTCAGATTCACATGGAAACTTTTATGTGCATAAAAGCTCCTCATTACAATCACACTATACATACAAATATTAGCATTTCACTTATATTTATCAGGACAATTTGCAGAGGAAGAATGAACAGTACAGAACAAATAATAAATATTATCTAGCTTAACTAAGAAAATCTCAGATTCACTTTATTCTGGTTCACAGGTCAAGAACAACTGGAAATCTGTTTTTATTATTCACTCACGGGAAGGAATCAAGGTTAAATTAGCAGGCTATGTTTAGAGTAGATTAGCACCATGCTGATACAAATGATTATCATATCTGAACTTTTTTTTCAAAACATTCTGTTCTTCTCTTGTCTTATAACAGTTTTAAAAAAGATCACAGTCTTAATATTCTAGACAAAATAAATCTTAAAAGCAAAGAGAGAGGTTTTGGAATACCAGATTGTCTGCGATTTATTAGTCTATCTGCAAAGTTTTTTTTATTACCAGCCATAGACCCATTTCATGGGGTTAGAATTTGTTTCAGATCTCAAGAAACCAGTTACTAATTTACGCAATCTCTTATGTCTTTGCCGAAGGCAATGTTGAAATATCTGGCCAAACCACTAAAACAAGTTATTTATCATAACTCTTCCTCCATCTTTTGTTTCCATGTTTTTATTTAGAGGAGAGAGAGAGAAAAGGAGAAGGAGGGAGGGAAGAAACATTTCAGTTGCACTGGAGAGTGACACTATATAAAGAGTGACAGTATGCATGCACACACACAAATAAAGGTTTAGTATACTGAAATCCCTTCTGGTTTAATTGAATGATCCTGAATTAAAAAGTATAATAGTGTAGTTATGACAGTAATTGTTTCTTAATCTGGTGGTAGATATTGTATTCTGGATTCTCATACTTTTTCTATTGTAGAAGTAATATTTCTTCACATTTTTATTTAGTTTATGTTTGAAAACCTTCAAGCCTTACTAAAGAAAATCTCAGCTAATAATCCAAATTCATTGTACTGCTATATGGAGGGTATTTCATGGCATTTGTGGTACTGGATTTTTCTTGCATTTCATCTCCTGCACTGGGTTTTTGTCCATCTTAATTTTTTTTCTGAAACAAGTTTAGAATACATGCATGATTCCTATATTTTGCAGTCTAGCATATAATTACTAGTACGATATATATATCTGCATATAATATATTTGTGAATAAGCCAACTCTCAAATTTTTCATTATGTTATTTTTTCATGATTGGCTTATCCATGGATGATATTTTTAATTCTTTTTTTAATTAAAAATTCAGTGGTCTCCATCAATGTGTTTATCTACAAGGATATAGAAATATACAGGCATTTTCAAAAACCAACTGCAGCCATGGCGAGTTGGCTGTGGCAAGTTGTCCCATTCAGTGCTAGGTCATCCTGTACAAATTATGCAAAAGACACACCCACAATACAGTATATCACATAAACAATACTTAATCTCATCCAGTGCAGCTATATTAGTGAGAAGTGGTTCTTATGCAGGGGTGGGATTCTACCTGGTCTGTCTAGATCTATAGAACCAGTTGTTATGATCCTGCCCAGTTTGGAGAACCGGCAACTGCACCACTGGCTGGCCCTGCCTCTCCCTTCCTGCCCACTCACTCCTTGGTATGCGCGCCATCAAACTTGCCTGCATTTGGTAAGTTGCTATTTTTCCTTTTTTCCCGACCATCAGTTGTTCTGCTGTGCCAGGAGATTTAAATTAGCTAGAAAGCAGGAAATCATTGGATTTCTTCCTTTCTAGCTAATCTAAAAGCAGAGCTGAACCTTCCTTAGGATTGAAGCTTCTATTTTTCAGTGCAGACTCAGGAAGCAGACTGCAGAATGGTAGATCTCTAAGTAAATCTATGATTCTGTGAGCAACTCAATCTGCCTGCCTGCTTTGCCTGATTTTGGGTAAAAGTTGCTCTTTTTTTATAAAAAAAAATCAATATTTACATAAATATTTACAATATTTACATACAAGCCATGCCCAACTAGTCACATGACCACCAAGCCACACCGAGTCAGCAAGCCACGCCTGCCCAGACATATGAGCGTCAAACCACGCCCACAAATTAGGTCATGCCCATGCCCACAGAACCGGTTGTTATGAAATTTTTAATCCTTACCCCTGTTCTTATGGGACCACACTGCACCTTCCATTCTGACTGTGCATATCACAGAGCAGGCTTATTATACTGTTCTGCTTTTCTAAAATATGTCCCATAAACAAGTCTCTTTGGAGACTGTAACAGTTTGTGTGCAAGTCTTCATATTACATGTAGTAAACTAGTCCTGTTTTTCTCATGGAGTCTTATTCTTATTGTTGGTCACATAATCAGCCAGGTGTTTAGACTGGATTTGGCATTTTTATCCACCTATCGTCCACCTATATTTATCAGTGCCAATGGTATCAGTGCTAAGTGGTGCTCCTGATATTTTAAGATTCCACTCCAAAGATTCCTATTACTATTGGTACTGCCTTTCCTTTCCTTTGCAATAGTCTGCTTCTATTTGCAGTCTTTGTATTTTGTGATTTTTCTCTAGTGCTTTCTTTTCTATTCTGCTGTCTCCAGGTACTATCCAGATTTTTTTAATTGTTAAGTTTCACTTGGGCTGGAACTGTTTGTTTGGATTGTAAAGTCCCAAAGCACTTTAGCTTTTTCAGTTTCTATTACTTTCTCTATTTTATTATCCCACCATGTCTTGTTTTCAAGAAAATATATATCTTGCAGATACAACATACCATTGTTGCTACTTTATCAGGCTGTTATTTGCAATCAGTCTGTATGACCTTCTTGCAGCAGCCAATTAATGGTCCACTGTTTCTTCAGCTTCTTTGCAGAGGCAGCACTTGCTTTCTATTCTCATTTCTGGTTTTATATGCATTTGTTCTTAAGGCTTAATCTTGTACAGCCAGAATTAGCTCTTCTGTCTCTTTTTTCAACTTTCCTGCTTTTAGCCATTTTACCAGGTCTTGATATTATCCATTTTCCCTGCTATTTTTTTTTAATGTACTGGCCATTTAATACTTTTCCTTGTCATGTTTCTTTTCTGCAATTAAATTATATTAGGCATTTCTATAGCCAAATGAAAGATACCTATGTACATGCAAGCAATTACAGCAACTTTCTTGAGATCAATCAGATCTTTGCTTAATCAATAAATCCCTGGTACAACACCTTTCATAACATTATTGAAGAAGTATAAAAGACAGATCAAATAAATGCAGAGGTCATTGGCCTGAATTTAAGTATTATTTGCCATTTTCAAAGGACGTTGCAAAAAAAAAAGTGCTCACGTCTGTTCCCTCAAATGAAAGATATAACAGGAGGAAGAGAGCCTGCTCAAGGCTTATTACTCTGACATATAATTATAACTTCTAGTCACTTTATACATCTGAATTGAACTTTATGTACTCTAATAATGAGAAATATCAGCTATCAACATGTCTGATCCATTTCTAATAATATAATATTGGTATGAAATTAGAAAGGGAAAAGTGTCTTTTTTTTAAAAAAAGTCTGTTATTAGCATCATATAGTAAATCATGGAATGTGGTTTACTAAGTAAAGAGATATTTATTTTAGTTCCTGACTTTGCTCAAATTGCCTATCACTGTTTTAATTACTACTTACATTTACAGTTACAGCCTTACTAGTTTGCTAAGGCAATTGAAAAAAAAATTAAGCAATTGAATACTGAAAGCGCTACAATCCTCAAAGTCATATAGAAAGCCAAGTTTCCAGGAATTTAAATGAGCAGTGAAGCTGCCTCACAGGAATTTGCAATATAAGATTTCCCCCTGGACAACAAAAAGGTTGAAAAAAAATCATTCTCATATCACAGAGATTTCAGGAGGAAGATTTTTTTTTTTTTGCTTATTTGTAATGTTCTAAACATTCTAACAAATTGATAAATATTATAATTCTTCTTCATCATATTTTGATTCTTATAAAGAAGACATATGATACAAGACTAAAATTATAGATAAATACGGTAACTGACATTTTAAGTTCTTATGATAGGAATTACAACAACGAATAAAAGTTATGGTGTCAGGGTAATGATGATTTAATAGCTGAACAGCTGCTGTAATGCTGTAATACCGTAATGATATAATGATGATGCAATGGTAGCAATGAGTCAGCAGGGTTATTTAACCACTACCGCTTTAAGAGGCTGAAATATAAGAGAGACCCTGTGAGGGCATATCTCTCTTTCCATGTGTGCTTCCGTGCTGTAAATTACTGGTTGCTGTTTGTTCAAGGCCTGTCTCAAAGTACTTGGATGTATATATGTTTTTGTAGGTATAAAACCATTATATGTAAATATAAACCTGCTTACTGTATTTGCTCCTGGGTTGTATCATTGTAATATATGAGAAACCCTGTGCACACTCTGACATTAAAGCTTATTTTTCAGATCTAAGTAGAACAAAGTCTATTGATTGTGGAAGACACTGCCATGTTGTAACTCCAGTTTGAAAGACCATGTTATTATCAAACACAAATAAACTTCTGCAAATAAACTTCTGCTTATTTTGCTATACAGTTGGATTAGTTTATATTTTCCAATGCAATACAAGTTTGTATTTTCCAATTTAAAAATGGTGTTCACATTTGATTTCTACAAGGTTCTACAGAAATGTTACAGTAGGCAGTTGGTTTATTCTGAAAAAGATAAACAGGATTAGATTTTTTAAAATATGTGGTTAGGAGACCATCAGAAAATGATGTAGCTATTGATTAGATTGGGAAATAGGAAAAAAACATCCTGGAAAAAGGCAATTATTAAACCATTCCCTATTGTTTACCCAGGACACTACATAGAAACATCAAACTAGTTGCAAGATAAGGTTGTTTGAGAGAAAGTATCTTACATAATGGCAAAAAAATTTCAAGTCTATAAACAAAGACTTATTAGGAAGAAGTAAGCTAAATTTAAATACTCAACTAAAATATGTGATAAGTTTCTCAGATAATAACAATGGTCAAGAATGCCAAAGCCACCATTTTGTAGTGCTTCCAGATGTCCACAAGATATTCTGATATTCACAAGTGTTTACCTTTAACTCAGATTTATAAACCACTTTGGTTTTTGTAAAGCAAAAGCTCAAAACACTACATAAAATAACAAGGTATAAGCATTTTATAAGAGAAGTAACAGAAGTAAGTATATTATTGTGTGCAAATCTAGACAAAATTTGTCTTCAATTAATTGATAGAAATTTTATCACATTTAAAAGCATATTTTAATTTTATTGTATTAAGAACTTAATAAGAGTAAAAAAGTACACTGTAAGATGAACAAAGTTATGCCATATCATAAGAATTTAAAACTCTGTATGCAAATTGACAATTAGATTGATAAAAATATGAATATGTGCTTATTTGAGAACACAATTTTTCTTTTCATTTTCTTGCAAAGAAAAAGACATAGAAGATCAGATCTGAACAGACTTCTTCCATGTTTCAACTTGCAACATTGATTTCTTAAACATAATAATACTAATTTTCATATATAATGTGATATAATATAGATTTTTATTGTAAACAAAAGCTGGTACCTTATGACATGATTGCATGAACTATATATAGGTTATGATTACTGGATTCATTTGGAAAGTTAAGAGTATTCAGCTAAAAGCTGAAAAAAATAAAACTCAGGCAGTGTGTTCTATTGAACTGCCCTGCTATTAGATGCCCTTATTACAAAGTCATTGCAAGAGAGGGATTGAATGAACACCTATTGGATTTGGCAAAGAGAGAACTGTGGACCATAAACACAAAACTTTTAGTGTGTCTCTCAATAATAGATATAGTGCCCTTGCTGAATTTTATATAAATACTAAGGTGGCAGGTTCAGTTGTCTATAATGATGGTGATGATTAGGGGAAGAAGTTGTTTTGGATAAGGGAACATGTGAATCAGGTACTGCAAATCAATCATGTGAGCTGTCTAAGATATCTAAAAAGAGAAGTCACCTTTTGATTGGTGACTCAATTATAAGAAGTGTCAATTTAGGAAACAATGTGGAGGTCTTGAAAAAAGGTGAGATGTCTGCCTTATGTTACTGCCAGCAGAGAAAGGGGTGTGTTGTTAAGATAGTCAAGAGTGCTAGTAAGGTACAGTGATGATGATGATGTTTTTTGCATCTTGACACTAACAACCTATCTGAAAAAGATGTAGGTATTTTCTGTGCAGAATGATTTCCACAGCTTGGGAAGGAACTTAACAGGATAGGTTATAGTCTTATCTTTTAAGAAGTTTCACCTGTATATAAGGAATAAAAAGGGAAAGGTCAGCATATAGTGGAATTCAATGTGTAGCTAAAGGAGTGGTGTAAAGTAGAAGGTTTGGCTATGTTATTTGTGATGTTTGCAGTTGGTCTGATGAAAAGCTATGCTAAGAGATGGTTTACAACCATCACAGAAAGGGACTGAGTTACTTAGTACTAAATCCAGGAGTTTTTTGGAGAAACATTAAAACTGAATAATGGGGACAGAGAGTTAATTGATAGAGAACATTTATGTCACTAGCAATCTAAAATCTTTCAGTGTCTATCTAACATAGAGGTTAAGAATATTAAGATTGCTGTTAAGAATATTAAGATTGCCGTTAAGAAAAACCAAGCTTTTGATTGTGTGTGCCATACCACATGCACTAATCAAACAGGTTATAAGGATGAAAGGGAACTCAGACACAAAACAGGTTATGTAGAAAACAAACACAAGTCAGTCAAAAAGGACTCAAATGATGATACACCAATGCATAAAGTATTAGTATTTTCTTTTTACAACCCTTTAATCCTTTTATTCGGGTTAGAATTAGGGTAACTGAATGGCCCATCTCTACAGAAATACAGCAAAACAATGATAAAAACCATCTTAATTGCATTTGGGTCAATATAAAAGGAAAAATCATGACATTGCTATATGTGTATATTACAGGCCATCTAACCAAACAAAGGAAATAGATGAATCTTTTGCTATGTGTGCAAAGTACACCACCATAATAATAGGGGACTTTAACTAACCTGACATCAACTGGGAGACAAATTCTGCACCCAATGGAACAGATACCTGACAAACCTAACAGACAATTCTCCTGAAAGGTGGAAAAGAAAACTAGACGGTCAGCCACACTGGACTTAATTTTCATTAACAGAGATGAAATGATAGAAGGCATTGAAGTTATAGGAACCTTAGGATGAATGATCATACAGTATTGGAATTCAATGTTATGCAAGCACAAGCAATAGAACAAAGTCAAATTAGAGTCTAAGATTTAAGAGAGCTGATTTCAATAAACTTAGAGAGAGCTTGGAAAAGATTCCATAGATGAAAATTCTCAAGGGGAAAACAAACCAAGAAGCTTGGGAAATTTTGAAAAGTGAGATTATAAAAGCCCAGTCTGGCACAATTCCAATAAAGAAGAAAAATAAGAGATCTTAAAAGAAACCAGCAGAAGTCTAGTTTTTGCACAAAAAATTCTCTGATAAATTGGAAGACAAAAAGGACAATATAAAAAGTGGAAAGAGGGGCACGTAACTAAGGCAAAGTATCAGCAAATAACCTGAACCTGTGAAGATGAAGTCAGGAAAGTTAAGATTCAAAATGAACTAAGGCTTATGACAAAAGTAAAAAATAACCAACCAACCCCCCAGCTTTCTTTCAACATATATATATAAAAAAAAGAAAAGTCAAGGACATGATTAGTTCATTAATGGGGGAAAGGAAAAAAAAACCCTGATAAGCAACAGGAAGAAAGTAGACCTGCTTAATTAATTTTTTCATCTGTGTTTACACAAAAGTAAAAAAAAATCCAGACTATCAAACAAATCCTGTAAAATGCAGATTAGGAATGTAAGTCAAAATAAGCAAGAAAATAGTAAGAGAACACATATCCACTGTGATGAGTTCAAATCACCGGAACCAAATGGATTATACCCCAAGGTTCTGAAGGAATTAGCAGATCTGATTTCAGAACCACTGAACCATATCTTTCAAAGATCCTGGGGAACTACCAGATAACTGGAAAAGGGCTGATGTAGTTCCCATCTTCAAAAAAGGGGGAAAAATGGATCCAGGAAACTACAGACCTATCAGAAGATTCTGAAAAAGATAATCAAGCAATGAATTTGTTCCAACAGTTTAAAGTTTGACCTAGATATGGGAGGAAGAGAAAGAAGGAAGATGATGATGAATATGCATCCTATCAGAGTTTATTTTAACATTCTAATGAACTTGATTAAAACAAGTTATGCGACTGAGAATGCTACTTATTAACCAAGGGCATTCTGAGAGTATTACCAAGAAAGACCAGCTGATGTCTGGCAGTTTGATCTAGATCCAGGAGGAGGAGGAGGAAGAAGAAGGAGGAAGAAGGAGGAAAAGGGAGAAGGAGAAGATGATGATTATGGATCCTGTCAGAGTTTATTTTCACATTCTGATGAACTTGATTAAAACAAGTTATGTGACTGAGAATGCTACTTATTAACCAATATCCTGAATATTAACCAATATTCTGAAAATATTGCCAAGAAAGACCGGCTGATGTTTGGCAGTTTAAAGTTTGATCTAGATCCAGGAGGAGGAGGTGGCGGGGGGAGAGAGGAGGAGGAGGAGGAGGAGGAGGAGGAAAAGATGATGATGATTAAGGATCCTATCAGATTTTATTTTAACATTCTAATGAACTTGATTAAAACAAGTTATGCAACTGAGAATGCTACTTATTAACTAAGGGCATTCTGAGAGTATTGCCAAGAAAGACCAACTGACGTCAAAAAGGACCAGAGGTTTCTCTGCAGCAAGTCCAGTGCTGTAGAATTCCCTTTCCATTAATGTATAGTGTTTACTATTTGGTTATTTTTAACTATTACAGAAGACCTATTTTAGAAGCTGATGTTCACTTCCTGAATCTTATTGATTTGTATACTGATGTCTGTTTTAACTTTTATATTATCTGCTTTATTGTTGCTTATTGATAGGTTTATCAGTTCAAATTAAGCTTTTAGTTTAATATTGAAAAATTTAAATGAGCAAATAAATCAAACCTTGCATAGCTATGGATTGGAGAGGGGGTTACAATATCCCATCAGATAATTTTTTAAAAGCATAGCTTATCACTATATATTTTTGGTTTTTATATACTGTTATCTAGAGTATCTAAATTAAAGGAAAAAATGAGCAGAATGCAGAAAATAAGTTCCAATAAAAGGGATGCACAAATGTTGAAAGAAAGTTTCAGATTTTGAAATTATGTTCTATTTCAATTTGCTGTTTTACAGCAAAAATGATACCTTCCCTATTTTTATTGAGTTTACTGAAACCAAGATTTATCAAAGCTTCAGCAAAATCTTAAACATATTTCTTCATAAAGGCAGTGTTTAATATAGTAGTTCAGGTTAAGATTTTCAAGTCCTGCTAGCCATATTATTTTAATAAACCTTGAGATTTGTAATGGGGATCTATTTTTCTATGTTGTAGGACATTGATATACACAAATCACTTTGGAGGGTCAACTCACCAATATTGACTACTCAAATTAAAGGAATGGAACTCAACACTTCATAAATTCCCTAGATGAAACCTAGTCAGTCAATAAAAACCTTAGGTCCAGCCCCTAAGGATTTCTAAAAATGTTAACGTTTAATTTTTAATATAACAAAGGGGAAAGATTATTTAACACATGACTCAAAATAAATTGTATTAATTGTATTAAAATTAAATTAAATTTAAGTAGAATTAAAATTAAATAAACTTCACATTACTTTTGTAGAGTAGGTCCTGAAATGAAATCAAAAGTGAAATTCAGCGCTCTCTGGGTATCCACTGTATATATTTTGCATTCACAAAGTGCAAAATTGGATTAAATATGAATTTCTTCTAAAATTATTACCTTTAAGATTGTGTGTTTTTGTATATGCATTAGAAATCTACAGCAAAATTAAAAAGTTTGTTTTGCATATGATCAATATTGAATTGTAAGAAAAAATATTTCCCTTATAGTTTGAAACACAAAGAAAAATACCTTGCCCTCTTTAAGTGATTCTCTTAATTATACTTTAATTGGGTGGTGGAAAATCCAACAATGCTACATATTTTGAGTTAATCTCCCTTTGTATTTTCATCTCTCTCTATGATCATAATTTGATTATATTAGTGGAATTCTTTGTGATTACATTCTCTAGTGAAAAAAAAAAGTTTGAACACAATACGTAAAATTACAGATTTAAAGACTGCTTATTTGTACTTTTTCAAAGAAGTATTATGTAATTTAAAATTTTACTTTGAAGTAAAATTTGATAAGAATACTTAAGCTCAAATGATATATTTATGAAAGGGTGATGCATACACATTTTTAACCTTTTTGCCTTTCTCTCCCACTTCCCCCAAGAATGCAAGCAAAGGTTTGTTTGTTTATTGTTGGAGAAATGGAAGTTGATGTATATACGCATCTCTTATAATACATTGAATTGAGAAAAATAGTGTACTTGCAGTTTTGATTTTTAATAGAGTTTGAACTATTGTATTAAATTTTGCTACTGAGATCAGCATTTTCAAGAGAGCAAGCCTCTTGCTGTATAATTTGAAGATGTTTGATATAGCTGGCATTTATGATATATAGTTCATTTATATTTAATGTGCATTTTACCCATAATATAAAATCCCTTTGTAAAACAATTTGAAGTTTTGCATTCAACAGATTTCTAAGTAAAATCCAAATTCTACAACTGATCTTACATTTATCCCAGTAGAAATCTGATGAATCATTTTCTTTTCTAGAAAATCTCCCAGTATGTTCCAGTAAGTCCCCTCTGTAGATCTGAATGTCCACTGGAGTTGCTCAGGAAAGATAAGAGTATTACTGTTCACTTTATCCACCGGCATTGGATTCAATGGATTCAGTATCAACCAACCAAGAATTAAGAGTATTAACTGATCAAAAATATCAAAAGTTGAAATATGATACATAAAAACATGACATATTCATGGCATATTCACCTGACCTCTTAACAACTTCTAAACCAAGATTTTCCAAAGTGGTCATTATGATGACCCAGGGAAGATGGAACTATTAATTATTCTTGTTATGTGATTGGATGCAGTCAGCCAGATGTTTAGATTGGATGTGGCATTTTTATCGACCTAACAAATATTTTCCAATTATTATTAATAGTAATAATTGGAACATAGGTATTAGTTAAAGTGGTATTTATTACATTATTTTCATACACTAAATGTTGGAGAGTTAATGTTCAAACTGAAGCTTTATAAGGGGATTGATGAGCTGCTCTAAATTAACAGACACTGTATCATCATAAATTTTGCGATACTACAGTCTTCCCCTACAGTCCCAGTATATCTGAAGAAAGTTAAATCAATGATTCATCCATGAAGTATTGCTTTTCATTTGTGCTGATACTGATACTGGACAACTCAAAAACTGAAAAAAGAGAAAACATTATATATTTCAACCTTATTGAATACTTCTCTATATTCATATCTCCTGTTGGTCTTATTATATTTAATATTATATTGATCAATCATTTTATCAAAATTAAACATTTCAAGCAAATAAGATTGGAACGTTTACTGTAGCATAGAAACACTTACCCCATAATCAGATACTTAAAAACCTTTTATCATTTTAGTAGCCGTAGAAACAAATACAGCTATAATCTATCATTTTTTGTCTCTTCCTTAGGAAAGGAAGCAGGTATAGATTTGAGGAGAAGATTCCATTATGCATTTCATTGAATTGCAGTTCCCTAATCATTATTAATTAGCTTTCCATGAAGCTTATTGTTTAACTCTCCTTATTCGCTTATGTTTTTATTGTCCTTTTTTTTTACTTGAAGTGGTAAGTTTTGATTATAAGCTCCTTGCAGCAAAGACTTGTGCTATTTTTAATGTTATTTATAAAATATGATGTGCAGGTTTCAGTCTTCAGGAGTATTATACAATGTATAATAAACATTAATACAAAACCAAAACTAAAGAAAAGCAAATATTTATTTATTTAGTAATTCTCAACTCTACCTGACATATAATAAATGAATACAACACAGAAACAGAAAAATAATAGCACAGCATTAAGAATCCATATCAAGAAAACAACACAATAATTACCAATAAATCAGTTCAAATCAGAATCACAAGTGAAGATACAAATCACTCTATTGAATGAGCCAAGAGTTCAAGGCTTTTCTTAAAGGGTCAAGCTATGCAAAGTTTTATGAAGAATACTGCTCTTTCAAAATGCTACAAAATGAACCAGGTCGCCAAATTGATGGCAAATTTACATTTCCATGATCCCATGAATAATGACAGTTGTTTAAAATATTTGTTATGTTTGGTTATATTTCCGAGACCAAGCAGTTAACAGAGATAACATTGTGATTACCGCTTCACAATATTGTAAATTCTATTCTAAATGTTTCTTTTCCTTTCATTTTTTCCTCCCAAGTTCTCAATTCAAGTCACTTATCCATCTCAATTCAACTCACACCTATGTGCATTGCATAAAGGAAGAAAACCCAACCCTGCCCCAATTACATCACTGGCAGGTATAAACTTGCTCTTCAGAGTTGATCAAATGAAGCTTCTTGATTTTAAGATTGAGCAATCACCTATTCAGAGAGGTGTTTTTCTTTATCAAGATGGTTTTATTTACTCAAGTCATGAAATATTTCAATCGCTATTTAAATATTTAAATTGTTTAGTTCACATAGCATATTTTCTAAGCTACAACTTTTTTCCCTCACTCAGAAAAGAGGCAACGAAAAGGGAAAAAAAAGGAAAAACTCCATTAGAAAACTTCCAAAATAAAGATGATTTGCCTGGAACCCAAACTGGTTGCTTGTTCTCAAAACTTCATAAAAGTGAAAGAAATTAAAAAGCAGACAGAAAACCATCGAGAGGCCAACATATAAATTACAGGAATCCTTTCAACTACTTCCCTGATACTTTAACTTCTTTAACAACAGCAGCAACCAAAAAAAAAAAAACTTTCTTCACAGACTTAACTGTAGGCTAGGTGAAGGGAGAAGAAAGTATTGCCTGAAAACACATCAAGCCAAATTCAGCAGAAGATAAAAATGGCTCTCAACCAAGTTAATCTGAAAAATTATTTTGGCTGGGAACAACATTTTCTTTTTTCCTTCCCTTCCCTTCCCTTCCCAGACCATGATATAACTATTTATTTCACTACTTTGCATTTAACTACATTTTAGAAAAATAAAAAGCACCTAGTAGTGAAAGGTTTATTTTAAAAATCAATCAAAAAACACATTTTGCAGTTATAATTTCAAGACTGTACAGAATTCTATTCTTGGGGTCAGACATTCCTATGAATCACTGGTGGTTTTCTCCAAGTTACAGGAAGAGCACGATAATTTTTCAGCAATACTTCTGTACAGAGTATGTACACTCTTGTGAAACTCACACATCAGCCTTTTACAGGGGTCATATAAACAAAGGGTCAGTCTCTTCTGCCAAGTTCTAATACCTGTTGAATTTTCAAGGACTTGAGATTTACTCTTTTAAAAAGGAGGAGTGCCTTGAAGCTTTTGGTTATATCTTCAGAATAATAACCAGGAGAATCTTGCATCTAAACTTTAATAGACTACTTGCAGCAATATAATTACAAAAAATTATAATCCAATGAAGTATAAAAAATATTTATGAAGCCTAGAACAAATTTTGAGTTTAGGACACATGACACACATATACCTCACCATTCAATTAAATGTGAGTCTTTAAAATTAAAAAAAAAGCTGTTCTTGCTTCCTAATAATTTTCTGTGATTGTGCTAGCCAAAAAACTGAAAACAATGGGAAGATTGACTTTGTCAAGATTGACTTTGTGCTTCTTCTGTTGACTTGTCACCTTCATTAGAGTGTTAAGCTCACCTTCCAAAGCCTGAAGTCACTAAAATGGGAAGGGGTAAGAGGAGTATTTGTTCTATTTGGGCCTCTTCCATCATTCAGCATTTAATAAGTATCAAGAGTTATTCCTGAAGCTTACATGTTTGATAACCAGGATCAGATACAGCAACGAAGCACTTAATGCACAAAAGAAAATCTCAAAATATCCTCTGAAGAAAAGATATTATTATATTAACTCACCATTTACAGTGTGACCAGAGTAACTTTATAGTGGTAAAGTCAATGAATCCCTTTAATCACGTATGAAATACAGAGATGGCAGGAAATTATACTCGCCTGAACATAACCAAACATGTGCAAAGTGTGCTCCTGAATTACAGCTCTTTCGCCATACATCCAGAAAACAGATTCCAGGCTTCAGCCCAGTCCCTTTCTTGGCCAAATTCACATGTGCAAAGTGGGTGAGTTGCTTCTTCTCTCCTCACTTACCTTTCTTTTGGTCTATAGCGGAGCTAAAGGTGCTCAACAGCAAAGCGAAGAGGACAGCAGCGGTAGGGACCCGTCTCGCCCCGAAAGATTCCTCGCCAGTAGCTGAAACTCCCGGAGATCGGTGATTCCCGTGCCCCATCCTGAGTGTATGCGGCAACAATCCGGAGCGAGCGCGCTCGGCAAAGCTAGACTGTGGTCCCAGAGCGTGAGTCTATTAGCTGGGTTTTTTCTCGGTCGCTTCCTCGCTAACTCTGCTCAGCAATACCTTTCTCTTTTTGCTTCCAGTCTCTCAACCTCTACCCATGCCGAAAGACTGAGGCAATTCCAAGATTGGGGAGCGGGGAGAAAAGGAGGAGGAGCGAAAGGAGGCTCTTTTTACAGTAGTTGCTGGCTGCGGCTGCCGCGCACTCACTCGCTGACTGAGCAAAGGAGTGAACGATCCTCGGGAAGCTGGCCCCGCTCCGCGTTCGCGCAAGGGGCAAAGAAGCTCGCGCCCTTTTGCAGGAGGGGCTAACAATACAGTAAACACCGTGCGAGGAACTCCCAACCGAGCCGCACGCACGACACGAAGATATCCGCGTTCCATCAATCCTCCCCCTCTTCTTTGCTAAGCTTACAAACAAAACTTTTTCCTCCTAACGCACATCGCATACACTTCCTCTTGAGCAGTGGGACAAACCAATGAAAAATAAGAGGCGGAACTATAAGAAAGAAAAAAACACTGGGTGTGGGGGAGAGAGGCTCTATCTGCGTTGCCTTCAGGTGGTTTTGTACCTGTCCAGTGCCGGTGATGGGAAGGGCCAGAAATTCCTGTCCAGCTGGCTGAGCTGAGGAATACGCATGTGCGCTTTCCCGTGCACTTTTAGGGGGCCACCGCCCATGGTTTGGTTTATCTGCTGGTGTCACAGGGACGGCGCTACTGATTTACCTGCGGCTGCAGCTTTCCCGCTGTTCCAAGAAATGAGATTAAATCTGTGCTGGGGGGCGGGGGGGAGCCAACATGTCCTTACGCAATCTGTACCTTGGAGGAAAGCTGTAGCTAAGTGAAGGGAAGTCAGGAAACAAGTTTACTGTCCAGAGCAGCTTGTGCAACTCCTTGGCCTTTTACTGGATTCCAGTGAACTTTTGAAGCCATTCCTTTGTATAAAAATAAAATCTTGTTAGATCTCAAAGACTTAGAGGTCTTTCAATTGCTTTGTTCTTGAACTAGCAGAAAATTACAGTGATGCAAATTTGTTTGGCAATCCCTATTTTATTACAGACAGAATACCAGCAAATTGTACTGGTGTTATTAATGTATGGAGGCCAAAGGACTGAGATTTGTTGGATTACCCCTGAAAATTATTTTTCTCCCATTCTGCCAGTCTACTAGAACATTCAAAAAGAGCCTAAAATATTATTTGACATTCCAAGTAGTCTAGGACACCAGAGCATCTACAATTAAAAGCAGCCCTAACAAAAGCTGGCAGATATGACAAGGCTGTGTCACGAAGAGACAGAGAGAAAGCCCTCTCATGCTTCAGGAAGTCCCACCTTTGCCACCATTGATATGTGATGTTGAGACTAATTTAACACTCTGGATTGATTAAGAGAACTAACATGTTGAGGGGAGGACTATTTATCTTGAAAAGACCAGAGATTATCATGACTCCCAAGATAGAAGGGTCAGGAAGTTAATGCCCA
Source organism: Pseudonaja textilis (assembly GCF_049901715.1). Taxonomy (NCBI): domain Eukaryota; kingdom Metazoa; phylum Chordata; class Lepidosauria; order Squamata; family Elapidae; genus Pseudonaja; species Pseudonaja textilis. Next base: position 72,569,810 of record NC_142008.1, read on the forward strand.
TTAACCAAAGGAAAAGTGTAGCTAACGAGATGGGTAATCAATAGAACTGATGACAAAGTGGATCAGATTTTATCTGTGTAATCATTTTTCTGACCCATTCTTGCATTCTTTTCAGATATCATTTCATTGGACTTGATTTGTAAAACAGATCAATTTTTTTCAATCTTTGTATATTTGCAATGGATAAGCAACTTTTCTTCCAGTAGCTCTGCAGCTGCTGACCCTAGCTCCTCAACCAGCACTCCTGAGTTGTGTGACCCATTTATCACCAGGTTTCCATATAGTGCAACACTAATACAATCCTTATTGATCAAGGACCATGACTAATCTGGTAGGTAAATTACATCTCACCATGCTATTATTATATGCCTGTTTCTGAATCTCATTACCAAAGTTTCAATACACACACAGAGAGAGATACATACTGCTTTTCCAAACCCATTGTTTATTGAAGAAGACTGAACTAGAGAAGCTAGGAAACCCTGTTTTTGTGTTATCTTACCATATTTTATATGGTATATTTATATATATAAATATATTTATATTTCATAATGTTTTCACTATGTCCAAATATATTGTTTGCTCAGCCTTAAAATGGTTATTAATGACTAATAAAAATGGCAGCATCAGATTCATGATCCAGTTCTTGATTTGCTTGAAATCATATTTTAACACTTATCCAGTTCATCAATTGAGGAGGGTATATGTAGCATAGAATTTGCTACCTTTCATGCTTTTCATTTGGATATGAGAGTTGCCTGTGTACCTTTATCATACTCAGGAAACTTTTTATTAGGATATCCAGCAAGATTATTCTTTTTGTAGGCTTTTTCCACTGTGCATTGTTCTGACAGATTATCAGCAAACAGAAGTAAATAAGGATGGATTAGCGAACAAAATGTCTCCTAGGCTGTTCACCACAATCTGCATTCAAAAGTATTTGTCTCTAGAGACAGGTTGTGTTTCAAAGATATTATGAACTAACTTGATACCTGTGCTTCACTCCAAAACTATGTGGTTGGGCTTAGTTTTGTGGGAGGAAAATAAGGGGTGGGGAATTCTGCCTCTGCCTACCAGCATCCATCGGTATTCATCTGTCTAGCATCCTGTCAGAAGGAGACAGCAAGGAGCCTGGGCATGGCTTAGCTTAACTGTTCTGTACTAAAGCTGCTTGGTGCTATAAAACTGAAACTGCAACTCCTCTCTTCTGCTTGTGTTTTGCATTTGGAATAGATTTCTTTTCAGGTGGGGAGGGGGAATAGAACTCCTTAGCATGAGCGCGTGTTAATAATAAAATACGAAATATTAATGCTCTGATGGTCATTTCAAAAACCACTTCCTTAGTCAGTACCTAGAAGCCCAGGGGAACATACTTGCCAAATTTCAAATTTGTAGGCTTTATGGTTCTGGAGATTTTGTGATAATGCCTGAGTGGAATTTTGCTTTTTTGTATATAGATTAGGAATAAGTGCTATTTATCTAATTTATATAACTGCCCAAATAAGTGACTGGGAAGTTTTCCCTGGCAAGACTGAGATTATTTTAAAATGAATTTAAAATGACAAATTACAAGAATGGAAAATATTCTATAGTGAACATACTAAACAAATTGGTACAAAATAAACTGGATCATATCTTAATTATTAAAGGGATATACAAATTACAAACCAAGAAAGTGATCTGGATAATTTTCTTAAATTTCCAAAATAAGCTTGTTAAAGACTTGAAGGATCTTGTAAGAAGGAGCAAAGAAGAAGTGAAAAGATATCAAATTTTAGGGCATTGTTTGAAGTGACAAAAGATCAAGATTATTAGAAGTAAAAGGAATGCATACAAAGTTGATTTATTTGATCAAGAGTAAAAGAGATACGTTATCTCTGGTAAACTCTAATATCAGGAGTGAAATTACTATGCTTTATGGGTTTGCTTATAAATAAGGGATGGGATATGTGAAGAACAGATCATTTTATTTTAAGAGAAAGTGATTAATTACTAAAATTGCTTATATTTGTGATGATTTCACAAAAGAGTGAAACAATTTAGCACCCTTCCTCAAATCAATTTGCTGGCTCAAATTTTGAGAGAACCTATTTCACTTCCCTCTCCTCATCAGGAAACCATTGTTCTTTTAGTGTTCTTTTAAATGCTGATGCAATATACTCTCTAACCCTTGAAACAGAGCCTCTGTCCTAAATCCCAGACCTGTACAATACTAGTTAGGTGGATTGTATGCAACCCACCAATCTTTTTTTTAAGGAACACATGTAGAGATATTCCACTCCTCAAAAGATATATTGCTAAGCATCTTTTAAGTTTTGCTGTGGCACATCAATTACTCCACTGGCAGTAGAACAACTGATCAGCAGTCCAGGTACTTAGTTGTGGCCCACAAGGATTTGTAATTTAGGAAAGTGATCCATTTATTTTGATGAATTGGGCAGGCCAGCTTATCTATTATTGTGGGGAGTATAAATTTGGCATATTCAGAGACTGCCCTGATTTCCAGCATGAAGAAGTGGAAACAGTAGCGAAGACATGTTACTACCAAAGCCAATATACTGTCAAGCGCAATTGGTACTTCGCTGCTTGTTATGGAAATAACTCTGTGGTACAATGACAATTTTCAGAAATAGGATCATGAGCCTCTACTATATGATATAAGATTTACTATTTCTACAGCTAAGCTCTATAAGGACAGTTCAATCTATATTTATATATTTTTCATGGTGCATCAAAAATCCCTCCTGAAATGGAAATGAGGCCTAATTTCAATGAAGACTTATCTGGTTTTGCAGCTTAAAATACTGGACTAAATTATTATTTTTTAGGCAGCATTCTAAATACCTTGACCTTGAAAGTCAACTTTATGTCTTCATAGGAAGACAGGTATTAGCATAGATGTAAAACATTGTTCTTTGATCCTAAGAACTGAAACGAAACACTGTTGATACCAATATTCAAGCACAATCTTAAGCAAAATTTCAACATTTACATGTGCAGACCAGTTTGGGACACTATTCTCCCCTGCCAACTATTTCGAAAACATTTATTGTACCAACATGAAACACCTTGTGGGATTCATTTATTTTTTTTTACTACCAGTTCTGTGGGCGTAGCTTGGTGGATGTGGCAGAGGAAGGATACTGTAAAATCTCCAGTCAGAGGTGGTATTTTCCAGTTCTCCAAACTACGCAAAATTTCTGCTACCGGTTCTCCAGAACTGGTGAGAACCTGCTGAATACCACCTCTGTTGTACCTTCACTACCATAGTGCTTAGCTAACTTTATTATGACAAGATGGAAGATTCAATAATATATCCCAGAGGAATTTATTTTTTGGTGGAAATAGAAACAGTATCCAATATGATCCTGGACTGTCTCTGGTCATATATTTTAGCAAATAGACAATGCTATTCTCCTATTCTTATGCCAGCATGGAAAAGAAGATTCTTCTATGTGGTCAGGTCACCAGGTGTTTCTAGAAGAATTCCTACTTTTGTTGAAACTCTTACGATGTTAGATCTGGTGATGTTGGTATTTTTTTAAAAAAATATTTTTATTGTACATTTTCCAACATTTACACTACATTTCCAATCTTTAAAGTGTTTCAGTATCGGTATCACTCATAGTTACTTATTACTATTTTCATTTTTCTTCCTTTCCTCTTATATACTATTCTTATACACTGCTCAAAGAAAGAAACGGAACACTTAAACAACACAACATAACTCCAAGTCAATCACACTTCTGTCCACTTAGGTAGCAACATTGATTAACAATCAATTTCACATACTGTTGTGCAAATGGAATAGACAATAGGTGGAAAGCATAGGCAGTTAGCAAGACATCCCCAATAAAGGAGTGGTTCTGCAGGTGGTGACCACAGACCACTTCTCAGTTCCTATGCTTTCTGGCTGATGGTTTGGTCACTTTTGAATGCTGGTGGTGCTTTCACTCTAGTGGTAGCATGAGATGGAGTCTACAAGCCACACAAGTGGCTCAGGTAGTGCAGCTCAGTCAGGATGGCCCATCAATGCAAGCTGTGGCAAGAAGGTTTGCTATGTCTGTCAGTGTAGTGTCCAGAGCATGAAAGCGCTACCAGGAGACAGGCCAGTATAGCAGGAGACATGGAGGCCTTAGGAGGGCAACAACCCAGCATCAAGACCACTACCTCTGCCTTTGTGCAAGGAGGGACAGGAGGAGCACTGCCAGAGCCCTGCAAAATGACCTCTAGCAGGCCACAAATGTGCATGTGGCTGCTGAAATGGTCAGAAACAGACTCCATGAGTGGTATGAGGGCCTGATGTCCACAGGTGGGGGTTGTGCTTACAGCCCAACACCGTGCAGAATGTTTGGCATTTGCCAGAGAACACCAAGATTGGCAAATTTGCCACTGGCACTCTGTGCTCTTCACAAATGAAAGCAGGTTCACACTGAGCAAATGTGACAGATGTGACAGGGTCTGGAGACGCCATGGAGAACGTTCTGCTGCCTGCAACATCCTCCAGCACGACTGGTTTGGCAGTGGGTCAGTAATGGTGTGGGGTGGCATTTCTTTAGAGGGCTGCATAGCCCTCCATGTGCTCGCCAGAGGTAACCTGATTGCCATTAGGTACCAAGATGAGATCCTCAGACCCCTTGTGAGACCATATGCTGATGCGGTTGGCCCTGGGTTCCTCCTAATGCATGACAATGCTAGACCTCATGTGGCTGGAGTGTGTCAGCTGCTCCTGCAAGAAGAAAGCATTGATGCTATGGACTGGCCCACCCGTTCCCCAGATCTGAATCCAATTGAGCAGATCTGGGACATCATGTCTCGCTCCATCCACCAATGCCACATTGCACCACAGACTGTCCAGGAGTTGGGGGATACTTTAGTCCAGGTGTGGGAGGAGATCCCTCAGGAAACCATCCACCACCTCATCAGGAGCATGCCCAGGCATCGTAGGGAGGTCATATAGGCATGTGGAGGCTACACACACTACTGAGCCTCATTTTGACTTGTTTTAAGGACATTACATCAAAGTTGGATCAGCCTGTAGTGTTTTTTTCCACTTTAATTTTGAGTGTAACTCCAAATCCAGACCTCTGTGGGTTGCTAAATTTGATTTCCATTGATAATTTTTGTGTGATTTTGTTGTCAGCACATTCAACTATATAATGAACAAAGTATTTAATAAGAATATTTCATTCATTCAGATCTAGGATGTCTTATTTTTGTGTTCCCTTTATGTTTTTGAGCAGTGTAATTTTCTTACATATATATTTTGCTTTTTCGTAAATATCTACATATATATAATTCCTATCGCTCTTAAGTCACGTTTAGCTATAGTCTTTACATCTATTCTCTCATACTCATACAACATACCCCAAATCATGTAATATTCTGTTTCTTCCTTATCTTTTAACTCCATGGTTAATCTGTCCATCTCCGTGCATTGAAGCACCTTTTTTATCACCATCTCTTCTGTGGGAATGTGTCCTGTTTCCAATTTTGTGCAAAGACGATCCTAGCTGCTATTATTATGTGAAGTATGATATATTGCTTTTTTACTTAATTTGCCTTTTATTATGCCAAATAAAAATAATTCTGGTTTCAACTCAATTTTTTATTCCATAAGGAAGATTTTGGGCTCCCAGTTTGGAAATTATATTATCAAGCAGTAGCCATAACCTGGATAAAAAACTGGGTAGAGCTAAAAAAATAAAAGAATATTTTTTAGAGGGCCATGTGTTACAATTAGGCTGGCACGCATTTATCTGTTAAGGGAAAAATAAATCTCATACATACTTCCAGTAGATCCAGACATCTAGTCAGAGATGTTCCATTGCACATGTGGGGGGAAATTAAGAGAACCCATTATATTAAAATACCAACTTGGCTGTCCACTATGGAGGCAGTGATATACCACAACCTATTAGATCTAAATAAGATGGTAAGATACAAAGAGTTACTAGATGACCAAGGGAAACTAAAGTCAAAACAAGAACTAAACTCTCAAGGAATAGAGATAGATTGGTGGCCATGCATTCAAATACAGGCGAGATATAAAAAAGATTTGGAACAATAGTTTCTATACAGATCAACAAGAGCTTGATAAAATACTACAAGGAATGAAGGAAAAAATGATAACCAAAGCATATAATTATTTTTTGAGATTCAAATTGGAAGAAGAAACTATCAAAGAAACTATGATAATTTGGGCAAAAGTTTTTGGCTACAATACTGAACTAGAATACTGGGAAAAATTGTGGGAGCAAAATTATAAGCTAACAATGTCGGCAACATGAAAGAAAACCAGTATAAAATGTTTTATTGCTGGCATCTACCTTCAGCAAGATTAACAAAAATATACCCAAACAGATCGGTGGAATGCTGGAGATGCAAGCGTAAACAAGGAACATTCTTTCACATGTGGTGGACGTGTACAGAAGCTAGGAAATATTGAATTAAAGTAAAGAAATGGCTTGAGGAAATTACAGTTTTGGTATTTTTGATACCTCTTTTTTAAAGGTGTTTTTTATTTATGCATTGTTTGTTTCTTCAGGATGTCTGTTTCCATGTTTATCAAGTCAAATAATCAGTCATAGGGTTTTCTGTGACAAAGTATCATTGTATTTATTTAAATAATAATAATTATGTAATTTTCATAACATGAGATAATTGCTGCCATATTTAATAGTTTAATTTAATTGAACTGAATTTTGTGAAATTTCATGCAACTATTGTGAGATGGCATTTGGAATTCAGCTCCATGTGTACCAATTATTAAATTTTAACTTGTTAGCAATAGCATGTAGACTTATATACCACTTCATAGTGCTTTACAGCCCTTTCTAAGTGGTTCACAGAGTCAGCATATTGCCCTCAACAATCTGGATCCTCATTTTATCAACCTCGGAAGGATGAAAGGCTGAGTCAACCCTGAGCGTGGTGATATTCGATCTGCCAAACTGCTGGCACCCTGTGATCAGCAGAAGTAGCTTCCAGTACTGCGCCACTGTGGCTCCTCAATGAATTTATGCCTGTATTTGCCCAAACCATGGTAATAAGTCATCATAGCTCATCATAAACTAAACATACAGCAATGGAATCATAAAAAGATGAATTCATGCATAATAAAAGGTAAGCAACCTGGAATTAAGGAGAAACTTCCACTGAGGACAATTAACCAGTGAAACAGCTTGCCTGCAGAAATCATGGGCTGGATATTTTAAAGAAGAATCTAGACCAGGGGTGTCAAACTCAATTTCATTGAGGGCTGCATCAGGACTGTGGCTGACCTTGGAGGAGGCAAGGGGGCATGACCAACTGGGTGGGTGTGGCCAACTGGGTGGGTATAGCCAGCTTAACACCACTCAATGGGCATGGTCAACTGGGTGGGTATAGCCAACTGGGTAGGTGTGGCCAGCTTGACACCATTCCCCAAACTTCTGGCATGTTTCCTCCTCGCACTGGGTAGGCCAGGCTGAAGCAATGCGGGCTGGCCTCTTACATTTTCCAGGATGCAGCCTGCAGGCCTTGTGTGTGACTCCCCAGGTCTAGACAGTCACTTTTCTAAATGGTATATAGATTCTCCTGCTTGAGCAAGGGGTTAGACTAGAAGACCTCCAAGGTCCCTTCCAGTTCATTCTATTTTATTCTAGATTCCTGTTACTTGCCTAAATACTCCAATGTATACATAAGCATCATAAATTGGATCTATTTAAATGTTCTGAAGAATGATTTCATCTAATGGATTAAGAATATCCATAATTAGAACAAAAATAAAAATAATTCGGGGGGAATCATATTCTTTTGTTTCAGTTGGGTTTTCTACTACAAAAAGATGGCTATAATTCTCACAAACAAAGTGGAGTCCTTATATTTGTTAGTTGTAGCATTGTTCAGCTTGGTTATTATCTTATTAGGGTATCAAAATTATTTAAAATCATCTTCCTTTCCCACTGTACTATTGACCTTCCCTGTAAACCAGGCAGGAAACTCAACTGGATGAAGTTTAATCTACTTTATTTTAAGAGAATGCATTAAGAGAATCTTACCAATCTGAAAATACAAACTTTCTTTCCTCTACTTTTAATTGCTTGGTCCATTAGGGAGATCCTTTCTTAGTTCTTTTTCAAACCCTAAAATGACTATGGGTTTTGTCCCTCTTGTCTAATTTTGTTCCTAGACTGCATCTCTTCCCCCCTTTTCTCAAGATCACTATGCATTCTATTACAAATATATATATTTATTTGCTTATCTTCTACTTCTAGTCAAACAGGAATGAGTAATAATAATGCATTTTTTTCCTTTTAGCAGCTCTCTTTCTAACTATTGCCAATTACTGCCAATTGACTGATCATTTAAGTTTGTATTGTAACTACCAACATTGGCTAAAATTAGCAAAGTCTGAAAAGAAAAAAACTTTTTATTTATGAATAACTAGTTCTACAGCATTTGAGAAATGTTAAAAGTTAACTGGCTTTGTCAACTTAAGAGGATGTAGAAAACTCCCTACAGTAACCTCTCTTTTTACAGCTTATATGTATGGATTGTTCTCCAGCAAAAATATAACTTTCATATGTTCCAGCACAGTTCATTTATTCTATGTTTCTGTCAAGAGGAGAATATAAATTTGAACATTTGTTAAGTCCAAAACTGAAAAGGGCATTACTTGTCAAATAACATTATTTTAATTTTTAAAGGAGCATATTAATTTTTTCCAGTTTGAAGAATGTCACAGACACTATCCTCAAAGTTCAGAAATTAGAATTGTCCACACCTAATTCCTGTGTCACTTTGAGATATCAGAATGCATTTATTTATTTATTTAAAAATAATTATGTATTAACTTGGAAAATATAACAACAACTTATTTCTTAAAGGACAAATATTAGATTTACCTTGGATAGGAAGAATTGCTGTCATTAAATTGAATAGGCTACCTTTAAAAAACTTTATTTTCTTCTTCATATAATTCCAATATTTTCTGAAAATAAAGTATTCAGTGACATGTACAGATAAATAATGTTTAAGGCCAAATAAAAAAAGCAAGAATTCAATTCCAGAATTTGTAGGAATTAAGAGAATGAAGTAGCCCAGTATCCCCAAACTTCAAATTATAATTTTGTCAATTATTTAACATGGATTTTAGAATGGATTATATTTCCTTATGGCTTCATCTCTTTCCTAGAAGAAACAGATCTCACAAAGGAGTTGAATGGATATATATTCTGTGTTCATAGGTCTCCTATACAGATTGTCTTCAACTTATCACAATTGAGACCAAAATTTCCATTGCTAAGTAAGATACTTGTTGAGTGAGTTTTGCTAAATTTTATGACTTTTCTTACCTTACTTGTTAAGTGAATCATTGCAGTTGCTAAGTTAGTAACTCAATTGTTAAGTGAATCTGGTTTCCCCATTGACCTTGCCTATCAGAAGGTAGCAAAAAGTGATCACATGACCATGGGACAGTGCAACCATCATAAATACATGCCAACTGACAAGTGCCCAAATTTTGACAATGTGACCATAGGGATACTGTCATGGTCATAAGTGTTAAAAACAGTCATTTGTCACTTTTTCTGTGCCATTGTAATTTCAAACCACCACTAAATAAATGATTAGTGGACTACCTGTAGAAAGTACAACTCTACTTATCCCCATTGCTGATTGAACTCTGTCCATTGCCCCAATTCCTGAATGAGTCTATTTCACACTGTTCATTTTTCTCTCAGTTGTGAGACTTAAAATTGTTAGAATATCTTCTTTTCCAAAGTTCAGAGTGGTACGTTTTCATCTCTAGAAATATTTTTGTAACAAACCAAAGATGGTGACCAGGTGACAATTGCTTGAAGTAGTTCTGGCAGTTGTGTTAGGAAGCATTAACTGTGGTGCTGCTGCTGAGCACAGATTTTTTTTGATTATTTTTTTTAGAAGAAAGTAAAATGTCCATTTTCCCACAAAAAGTGCACATTGAATTTATTATTCTGTTGCATTAACTGTAGGGTATGAGATCTTAACTAATTTCTTCCATGATTTTTTTTTCTGCCAATTGACTTTCCATCTGCCCTCCAAGAGCCTCTCTACATCTTCTTCCAACGACCCCCATAATCCCTTGCAGGGTAGAGTCTAGGCAACTGAATGGAGCTAGCAGTGTTTACTGGCCAGATGCCCTTCCTGTCACCAATGCAGAGTTTTTTTCAGCAGATATAGACAGAAATATCTTCCTCTACCTAGGATTGAACTCGCAGCCTCTTGATTGTGAGGCAAGAGCTTCACCTCTAGACCACTGCACCACTCCTTCCAAAATACCCTCTATAACAGTTGCATATTCAAAAAACAATCTTCACATTTGGCTCTAGTGTCAACCATCCCATTTGGCACACCCAAAAGGTATGATACAACTAGTGTTAATCACATTAAATCCAACTGAAACTTATGGATCCTTTGATTAACTTGAGATAGATTATAAGAAACCTCTTGTGGTTTGTAAGGGTACATGAAATATTGCTTATTTTATACAATTTTGATTTAACAGAGATAAGCCTGTTTACTAAGTGGTTACATGTACACTGTGGTAAACTACCATTTGTTCTGCTTCTCATTTACTGTTTAGACTGGCACCAGAATGTCAATTGTCCTAAGATGATGGGCATTATCTTATTTCCACCCAAGATTGTAGAAATTTTATGCTGATCTGAAAAAATAGATGTGTCAGAGTTCCAGAAAAACCCAACTCCAATTAAAAACTCCGAGACAGGCATTTTCTCAAAGTTTCCTTTTATTAGAGTAGTTATACTGGCATATTTGGGAAAACCTGAATCTGAGAGTTCCGCGTTTTCCCTTAGTAATTCAAAAGTCAAAACCCAACCCCTGCACCCATCAGTCCATCACATGGTCCAATCACTAACTGTCCCAACTTGAGACATCCTTCAACCACTCCTCCTCCAGGTGCAGCAATAATATAACTTTGACCAAAAAGAAGAATGTTATTATCTCTAACTACCAACACTCTAAAATCCCCCCTCCTACTTTCCTAGGCACAGGAATGTGGCAGCATGGAAGCTTCTGGTACTAATATGACTTCCAAAGCTGACAAGATGTACTTTTTGCCAACCAACTAACAAATATATGTGGGAAACATACTAGTAATGGGGGACTTCAATTACCCTGACATCAATTGGAAGACTAATTCTACACCAAATGAGAAATTGAATAGGTTCCTGACCAACGTAGCTGACAACTTTTTTGTCCAAAACATAGAAGAGGGACAGCCATACTGGACTTAATTCTTACAAACAGAGAAAAAGTGATAGAGGGAGTTGAAAATGCAGGAACCTTGGGTAAGAGTGACCATGTCATTAGAGTTCAACATAATTCAAACACAAGCAATAGAACTCAATGATACCAGAGTCCTAGACTTTAAAAGAGCTGATTGTAACAAGCTAAGAGAGAACTTGGGAAAGATTCCTTGGATGAAAATCCTTAAGAGAAAAACAACTCAAGAAGCTTGGGAAACTCTGAAAAATATTATGATTAAAGTCCAGCACAATATTGCTGGGGGGAAAACAAGAAATCCATGAAGAAACCAGCATGGCTGCACAAAGATCTCTCAGACAAATTGAAAAACAAAAAGGACAAGTACAAAAGTGGAAAGAAGGACACATAACTAAGCAGAATATCATCAGATAGCCAGCATTTGCAAAGATGAAGTCAGGAAAGCAAAACCTGAGAATGAACAAAGATGTGCAAGAAAAGTTAAAGATAATAAAAGTTTCTTCTAACATATAAATAACAAGAAAAAAAATCAAGGAAACAATCATTCCCCTAAAGAGAGAAGATGACAAAGAAGTAATAGGAAGCAGAGAGAAAGCAGTACTGCTTAATTCATTCTTTGCATTGTCTGCATGCAAAAAAAAAAACAATAGTCCAACCTACCAAAAACATAACTGTAAAAGGCAGACTAGAAATAAAAGTTAAAATAAGCAAAAAAATTGTTAATCTGTCTGTTCTTGATGAATACAAATCATCGGGACCTAATGGATTACATCCCAGAGTTCTAAAGGAGCTGGCAGATGTCATCTCAGAATCATGGTACCATATCTCCCAAAAATCCTGGAGTACTGGGGAACTACCAAAGGACTGGAAAAGAGCTGATGTGGTTCCCATCTTCCAAAAACAAAAAAACAGACCCAGGAAATTACAGACCAATCAGCCTAACATCAATACCCAGGAAGGACTGGAAAAGATAATTAAAAAACAGATCTGCCAACATCTAGAAATGAGTAAAGTAATAAATAGAAGTCAACATGGGTTTGTTAAAAACAGATCATGCCAAATCAACCTTATTTCATTCTTCAACATAGTGACTAAATTAGTAGACCAGTGAAATATAATGTGGATATCCGATCTAAGGTTAGTATATAAAATCATACATTGCAATGTACTACCTGTCAATGAATACTTCAGCTTCAACCATAACAACACAAGAGCAAACAATAGATACAAACTCAAGGTTAATCGCACCAAACTTGCTTGCAGGAAACACGACTTCAGCAACAGAGTGGTCAATGTCTGGAATACTCTACCTGACTCTGTGGTTTCTTCCCCAAACCCTAAAAACTCTAACCTTAGACTGTCTACTATTGACCCCACCACTTTCCTAAGAGGTCTGTAGGGGGCATGCATAAGCGCACCAACGTGTCTATTGTCCCTGTCCTATTGTTTTTTTTATATTTTTTTACTTTTCTTATATGTATCCATGTATTCATAACTATGCTTTTTTTACTTATACCTGTTATCTTGTAAGCAATTGACAAAAATAAATAAATAAGTAAATAAAAAATATAATATACTTAGACTTCACCAAGGCATTCGACAAAGTTGATACAACCTACTTCTTGGTAAGCTAGAAAAAAGTGGGATAGAAAGCATCACCATCAGATTGATTTGTATCATGCCCCTGTCAGAGGCTGAATCTGTGGGGGAAGATGAGCTGGAATAAGAGCTGACAAAGATTGAGAGGGTGGCTCCGTTAGCTTTGGAGGAAACTGTGGAAGGGCCAAGCCAGTCTAGGCAGAGCTGGTCAGGATTAGAAAGGCTTGTAGACATGGAGGATTATATTGTATTATGACTGCTCATAAGTAAGTAGGAACCAGTAAAAGAGGAATGGAAAAACCCCTATCTGTGGATCAGTGTTTTTCAGTCTTGGCAAGTTTAAAATGGGCAAATTTCATGCTGCCTGGGAAATTCTGGGAATTGAAGTCCATGCACCTCAAAGTTGCTAAAGTTGAGAAGCATGGGTCTACACTAGAACTTAAGATTTTCCATTCCTGTTTTATTTAGAGTTTGGTGCAATTAAATAAATTAGTTGTGGTTTGGTTAACAAATAGTGATTAAAGTGATATGAACCATCACTGGATTTTGTGTGAGAAACTGAAATTAAAAGTTGATCTGGGCTTTGATGATTAAATAAGAGATTATGGAAATAATGTAGATAAATGTTAATCTTAAGGTAAGAGTTTGATTTTATTTTTTTTATTTATATCTGTACCAAAAAAAGTTGGAAGTCCATGCCCACCCAGCCACACCCACCTGATCATTAGGGCAGAAAATCAGTTGTTATATTATTTGAATCCAACCATTGATCATGACCCCCTTTGTGGATCACTGCCTTGTCGTGGTGAAGGGGCTTGCATAGCTCAGTGAAGCTATGAGCTATCCCGTCCAGGGTACCCAAGAAAGACATGTCATAGCAGAGAGATCTGACAAAAAGTGATCCACTGGAGAAGGAAATGGAAACCCACTCCAATATATTTGCCATGAAAACCCCACGGACATTATCAAAAGGCAAAAAGATATAACTGGAAGATGAGCCTTCAGGTCAGAAGGTGTGCAATATGCTACTGGGGAAGAACAGAGGGCTAGTACTAATAGTGCCAGAAAGAATGAAGCAACTGGGTCAAAGCCAAAAGGACAATCAGCTGTGTATGTATCTGGTGGTGAAAGGAAAGTCTGATGCTGTAAAGATCTATATTCCATAGGAACCTGGAATGTAAGATCCATGAATCAAGGCAAGGTAGACATGGTCAAACAAGAGATGACAAGACTGAACATCGACATCTTAGGAATCAGCAAACTAAAATGGTCAGGAATGGGTGAATTTAATTCAGATGACCATCAGGTATACTACTGAGGGCAAGAATCCCTCAGAAGAAGTGGAGTAGCCTTCATAATCAATAAAAGAGTAGGAAAAGCAATACTGGGATGCAATCCCAAAAATGACAGAATGATCTCAGTTTGAATCCAAGGCAAACCACTCAATATCACAGTAGTCCAAATCTATGCCCCAACCATTGGTGCTGAAGAAGATGAAGTTGACCGGTTCTATGAAGCCTTCAGCACCTTATAGAATTAACACCCCAAAAATGATGTCGTTATCATCCTGGGGGATTGGAATGCTAAAGTAGGAAGCCAAAAGATAACTTTAACAGGCAAGTTTGGCCTTGGAATATAAAATGATACAGGTGCTAACTTTCATAGATCCTATCATCCATAGGTTGTTAGAATTTTGTCAAGAGAATATGATGGTCATAGCAAACACTCTTTTTCAACAATCCAAGAGATGATTCTACATATGGACATCACCAGACGGTCAACAGAGAAATCAGATTGACTATTGCTCTGCAGCCAAAGATGGAGAAGCTCTAAACAGTCAGTAAAAGCAAGATCAGGAGCTGACCGTGGTCAGATCCTGAGCTTCTAATTGAAAAATTTAGGCTTAAATTGAAGAAAGTAGGGAAAAGCACTAGGCCATTCAGGTATGAACTAAATCATATCCCTGATGAATATACAGTAGAGGTGACAAATAGATTTAAGGAATTAGATCTGATAGACAGAGTTCCCAAAGAACTATGGATGGAGGTTTGCAACATTGTACAAGAGGTAGCAACTAAAACTAAAAAGAAATGCAAGAAAGCAAAACAGATTTCTGAGGAACCTTTACAAATAGCTGAGGAAAGAAGGGAAGCGAAAGGCATGGGAGAAAGAGAAAGATAGACCCAGTTGAGCGCAGAATTCTAGAGAATAGCTAGAAGAGATAAGAATGCCTTCTTAAATGAACCGTCCAAAGAAATAGAAAAAAACAATAGAATAGGGAGGACCAAAGATCTCTTCAAGAAAATTGGAGATATGAAGGGAACTTTTCATGTAAACTTTGCATGATAAAGGACCAAAATGGTAGGGACCTAACAGAGGCAGAAGAGATTAAAAAGAGGTGACAAAATTATACAGAATAACTATATAAGAACGAGCTTAACATCCCTGATAACCACGATGAGGTGGTCACTGACCTCGAGCCAGACATCCTGGAATGTGAAGTCAAATGGACCTTAGGAAATCTGAGCAACAACAAAACTAGTGGAGGTGACAGTATTCTTGCTAAGCTATTCAAAATCGTAAAAGATGATGCAGTTAAAATGCTACACTCAATTTGCCAGCAAATTTGGAAAACTCAATAGTGGCCACAGGATTGGAAAAGATCAGTTTACATTCCAATTCCAAAAAAGGGCAATGCCAAAAATATTCAAACTATCACACCATTGCATTCATTTCACATGCTAGCAAAGTTATGCTCAAAATCCTACAAGCTAGGCTCCAGTAGTGTATGGACTGAGAACTACCAGAAATACAGGCAGGATTTTGAAGAGGCAGAGGAACTGGAGATCAAATTACCAACATACGCTGGATCTGGAGAGAGCTAGGGAATTCCAGAAAAAAAATCTACTTCTGCTTCATTGACTATGCTAAAGCCTTTGATTGTGTGGATCACAATAAATTGTGGCAAGTTCTTAAAGAGGTGGGAGTATCAGACCACCTTATTTGTCTCTTGAGAAAGCTATATGCGGGAAGCAACAGTGAGAACTGGACATGGAACCACTGATTGGTTCAAAATTGAGAAAGGAGTTTGGCAAGGCTGTACACTATTGCCCTGCCTATTTAACTTATATGCATAGCACATCTTGAGAAAGGTAGGGTGAATCACAAGTTGAAATTAAGATTGCTGGGAGAAATATTAACAACCTCAGATATGCAGATGATACCACTCTAATGACAGAACGTGAAGAGGAACTAAAGAGCCTCCTGATGTGGGTGAAGGAGAAGAGTGCAAAAGTTGGCTTGAAACTCAACATTAAGAAAACTAAGACCATGGCATCTGGCCCTCTCAATTCCTGGCAAATAAATGGGGAAGAAATAGAAGTAGTGAAAGATTTTATTTTCCTGGGCTTCCAAGATCACTGCAGATGGGGACTACAGCCAATAAATTAAAAGATGCTTGCTTCTGGGGAGAAAAGCTATGGCAAATCTAGACAGCATACTAAAAAGCAGACAAACCACCCTGCCAAGAAAAGTGTGTATAGTCAAGGCTATGGTTTTCCCACTTGCAATGTATGGCTGTGAAAGTTAGACCATAAGGAAGGCTGAATACCAAAGAATTGAGGCCTTTGAACTATAGTGCTGGAGAAGACTCCTGCGAGGCCCTTGGACTACAAGGTGATCAAACTGGTCAGTCCTAAAGGAGATCAACCCTGATTGTTCTTTAGAAGACCAGATCCTCAAGATGAAACTCAAATACTTTGGCCACCAAATGAGAAAGAAGGACATATAGACTAGGTGAAACCAGGGTTAATAGCTGTAATTTTGAGAGGGATCTTGGAGTCTTAGTGGACAACCAATTAAATATGAGCCAACAGTTTGCAATGGAAGTCAAAAATGCAATCCTAAACAGAGGGATATAATCAAGATCAAGGGAGGTACTAACCCCACTCTATAAAGCCTTAGTAAGACCAAACCTAGAATACCGCATCCAGTTTTGGTTACCACACTATAAAAAAGATGTTGAGACTCAGTCTAGAAGGAATGCAGAGAACAGCAACCAAAATGATTAGGGGATTGGAGGCTAAAACATATGATGAATGGTTGCAGGAACTGGGCATGGCTAGTCTAGTGAAGAGAAAGGCCAGGAGAGCAGTATTCCAATATTTGAGGGGCTGCCACAGAGACGAGGAGGTCAAGCTATTTTCCAAAGCACCTGAAGGCCAGACAAGGAAAACTGAACAAGGAGAGATTCAACCTGGACATAATGAGAAATTTTCTGACAGTGAGAATAATCAATCAATGGAACAGCTTGCGTTCAGAAGTTGTGGAAACTTCATCACTGGAAGCTTTAAAGAAGAGACTGGACTGCCATCTGTCAAAAATGATGAAGGGTCTGCTTGGATGCGTGGGTGGACTAGATGACCTACAAAATCTCTTCCAACTCTATTAATCTGCACCTGTATCTTTCCTATTACAGAAAACAATCTTTCTGTTTAAATAATCACAGAGTGATTGGCACTTAAACTTTGTGGTGCTCTTCTCAGAGAGCTGTGTTCCTGTCCAGTCTTGATCAGTCTTGAACATCCCAATCAAGAAGCTGTTGTTGTATAGAAACATCTGCATAATGCAAGACTAAATGAGAATAAGAGAGCTAAAATCCCTTGGAACTTCCAGATCTAGATGGACAGGCTAGATGGACATAGCTAATCAACCAGACACTGGTATTAGACAAGGACCTAAATGCAACAGTAGTGATAGATATAGTTGTGCCAAATGACAGAAATATCAGGAAGAAGATGAGAAACTAGAGAAATACCAGGGCCTGAAGGAGAAACCAGAGAGGAATAAAGTAAAGGTCAAAGTGGTGCCATTGGTGGTAGGGGCACTCAAAGCCCCTACCACCAAAATCCAATGGTGGTCCTAAACTGGAAGGGTGGCTCTAACATATCTCAGGAACAACATCAGAGCTCTTGGTCTAATGACCAGAAGAGTTTAGTGAAAAGTATCACAAAGTATCACTGTGCAAAATATTTAAATACATGAACTGTTCATAGCATGAACTGGCGAAACAGTTAATCTTAAAGTCACTTGCCCACATTAAGCAGTATTAGGTATTTAATATAATTGTTACATAATGAAACAGATATCATGAGAATCTCATATTGATATTGGTGAAGGCCATTATTGAATAGCTTTAACTAACTAGTTTAACTTAAATGCCTTTACATTTATGCAAAAAAAATTATACTACTAAGTGAGTTTTTAAATTTTCTGCCCTGTTTGTGGACTTTCTAGAAGTACTTGGTTGAATTTTGTGGGAACTAGAATCCTAAATGCTAATCAACCAAACACTGGTATTAGACAAGGACCTAAATGCAGCAGTAGTGATAGATATAGTCATGCCAAATGAGAGAGATGGTCTAATCCATCAAGGCTTTAACTTATTATGAAAGTTATACTATCTTACACAGATAGGTTTATAACTGTAAGATCATTCAATATTACAACCTCCTGGCAGCATCTACTTTCTTATGAATCAAAGGGCAATGAACAAAGTTCAGTTTGAAGCTGATAATGTTTTAATTATCATTATCTGAGAGGAAATATACCAGACATGATTTAAAGATTTGTTTTTATTTCCTTCAGCAACATTCATACATATATTTGAAACATTCATATCCAGGTTTTCTAGTGAGCCTGTGTAGAAATTAAGAAAATAGGTAAAAAAGAAACTCATTAAAAATCATACATAACTATTAGAATATCATGAAGACTTAGAAATTCGGATCAAATTTGGACAACATGTAGAAACGCATCCATTTTTAAAAAATTGAAACAGCCAAAAGCAAGTAGGTAGCAGGGGTGGGATTCTATAGGTTTGCACCTATTCGCTAGAACCGGTTGTTAACGTTCTAAGCAGTTCGGAGAACCAGTTGTTAGAAGAAATGACTGGCCTAATCCTGTAAGGAAGGCAGGAAGGAAACATTCTGGTGTTGCTTACAGAAACTGCCTCTCCATTAACCCTTATTACATTCTTGGCAGGACTAGACTTCCTGTCTCAGGAACGTCTCTGGAGTTTTCTTCCCTTCCTTTGCTGGTACTTTGCTTGTGTGGAGTGACCATTCAAAGTTACAATGGCATTGAAAAAAGTGATTTATAACCATTTTTCACCCTTACAACTGTTGCAGCATCCCCACAGTCTTGAGAAGCCAGGCGAGGAGATGCGTGCCTCGATGTGAGTGATGTTGAATTGGCCACACCCAGCCAGTCACTTGACCACCAAGCCATGCCCACCAACTAAGCCACACCCACAGAACCAGTTGTTAAAAAATTTGAATCCCACCCCGGTAGGTAGGTATATGCAGTGTTATGGAAAGAATGTCAGGGAATCTAAAAACTAAGAAGGCATAATTCCTGTTTATAGTTCTAGGTGATCTATTAATCATTTATAACTCTATGTGGAAAGGAGAGTTTGAGAAGGGAATGCCATGTTTTACAAGAGTAGTCGATAGGATTTTGAAGAAGAAGCAGGAGAAAAGATTTATACTTTATATGGTCAGTAATAAGAAAGTTTGAAAAAAATGAGATTCAGGAAATATAAAACTAGCATATATTGTGTAGCAATATGGTCAGTAATAAGAAAGTTTAAAAAAATGAGATTCAGGAAATATAAAACTAGCATATATTGTGTAGCAAAATTTAAGCGATTTTTGCATTTTAATTGATGTGTCCTAAATAATGCATTTGGAATTATAAAGAGGAGAGTAGTTGTTGCTAAATGTGTGATAAACTTGTTTTCTTTTCTCTCAAAGCCGAGGAAAAGAAGATAAACAAATTTGTGATGAGAGCCTGTTTGGTTTAAGGCACCAACCTAGAAAGTAAAGAATGTGGGCTCAAGTACTACTTTAGCCAGGACTGAATGACTTTGGGCAAATTATTATGTCTTAGTCATAGCAAAAAGGACACATATTTTGCTTTCCCAACTGTTATTGCCTAATCTCTGTACTGTTACCTAATCTGCTGTGCTGCCTCCAAGACAAATTTGCACTTCAGCCTCTCTCAATAATCCCATCACAGGAATATTTCAGCATTGTTAATTCCATGTGGGCCAGTAAGAAAAAAATCTAAAGATATGTGATTTCCCCCCCTTGTACCTGTGTTTTAGCTATTTAAAAAGACCTAAATAAGTAATTCCCCTGGGAGACCTAATTTAATTAACTCTGTGTTTGCAGACCTTATTTACTAATTTTAGTTGATTAACTTAGTTCAGCTTGACTGTCAATTATCTAGTGGAGACGCTGATTCTCAGATAATTGTGGATTCTGTTAATATTTTAAGGGAAACAATATAAAAGAATAAAATATATTTGGATATAAAATTTCTCATAGTCTTCAAAATCCTATCGACTACTCTTGTAAAACATGACATTCCTTTCTCAAACTCTCCTTTCCACATACAGTTATAAATGATTAACTTTCTTACAAGCAAAGCATGTACATTTTTGAAAATCAAAGCTGTAAACATGGCAGCTATGCTTATATTGCTTATCCATACATTTCACTCATTTCTTAAGTACAGTTTACAACTACAAAGACAGAATGAGGCTAGCATATACTTTGTAATGGAGTTTTGGAAACAAGCTTTTGTTGTGGGTTTGCAATTTCTTTCTCTTAATTATTGTATCAAATAAGAAAAACTGTAAGTTAACCAGGATTTAATAGAATAAATCATCTGTCTAAATTTAGGAGTGATTAAATTATCTACCAGACTGTCCTTGCAGCATTGACAAACAAATTACAGACAGGAAACTATATTTGAGCAAGACACAAGCACAAGAATTCTTGTCCCATTTCTTGGGGGAAGGGATAGGAAAAGGAAAGAAAAGGAGAAAAAGATTTCCCTCCACATTGCCTTGCTGGCCTTGCAAACCAGGATGGAAAGATTATTCCTCATAGCTTAGTTTTCATAAAGAGATTAAGAGGGAGAAATGTTTAGCAGTTGCAAAAAGGAGGCTTTACTTGGAGGCTGGTAAAGAGAAGAAACACAAAGAAATATATTGCTTTTTGTGGATTTTCATAGATTATCAAAACAGCATAATTAACCCACCTTTTAAACTTTCTTTAAATATAAAATTACAATATGCATACATATACAATAACAAACTTATAGAAACATTCATATATTCAATAACAACTATTTCAAGAAAATAATTAGGCTTTTTTAAAATTACAGTTGAAAGTATATTTGTTTTGCCAAATTTAATTAAATTATTAGTCTCATTCCATATTTTAATCTATTATTTTAAACATAAATCCTGAGCATTTTGGTGTTTTCATTCCTGTTTAAACCAGGCGTCCATCCACCTAAATCCAGGCATCTAACATCCTAATGAAGAGGTTGGGGAAACATGCAAAGCCAATGTTTTCTTTTCCTTGTCCCTATCTGACATTTCTGTCCGTATTGTTTGGGATGTATGCCAGGAGACCTCCTAAGTGAAGTACGTAGCTCCCCTATCTTATATATGTGGCTTCGATATGAAACGACACTAGCAATTACCCTGATAAAACTCTATTTTTCAAACATGCAACCTATTGTGATTCACAACCTCTTGGAATGTCAATTCCGCTTGCTATCTAAAGTCCCTTGGTCACAGCCATGTGAAACTCACAAAAGTTTGGGGAGGTAGTTAGAAAAGGCACAGAGCATAAAATCAAACAGTAATGGAAAGGAAAGAAAAGAAAACCCCACACCTAGCACACACAATTCAGTCCATCACTCCTTGGGTACAAAAAACAGAAATTTGGAGGTACTTACAAGATTCTTCTTTTCAAGCAACTGTCTGGTTCAAATTCAAAGCCCCTTTACTACCAGAGCCAAGCGAGCAGAACCCAAAAGTAATATCCACAGACAAAAATTGTTTGTTGCTACCTGGATGAATTTACCCAGGCTAGGTCCACTGGCCAGGTTAGTCTGGAGTCCCATCTAGTTCACCATATTGTCATGGGAATAATTTGAAATTCTAACTTGAGCTGGAGCTGTGCAAAATTAAATTAAAATGAGATCCAGATAGCTGTGAGGAAAGAAGAAATATTTATTCTTCAAAGCAAAACAGTTTGCCTGTAGGAGCAAGCTGCAGATGAATGGAGTACAGCATCAGATTTTTATAGAGGGAGCTTATCCAGGATAAAGTGTCTACGTGCTTAATCTAGGGCCGTGACCTATAGCACGCGTACCAGAAGTGGCATGCAGAGCCATCTCTGCCAGCATGTGAGCCGTTGCCTCAGCTCAGTTCCACTGCACATGCGCGCACGTGCCTCACACCAGCCAGCTGATTTTTGGGTATCTGCCATGCATGTGTGGGGGTGGTGTGCATCTGGGAGATGTACACACATGCACAGGGGGGTGGGGGAGTGTGGGGAGCCATGCCCAGATGCACAGGGGGCAGGGGGAGCACAGGGGGTCACATGCACATGCGCAGGGGGGCAGGGGGGTTGTACATTCATTGCATTATGGATGCAGGCACGCATGCACATGCACGCACTTTTGGCACGTGACAACAAAAAGGTTAGCCATCACTGATCTAGGGTGACACTTGGGGAAGTGTGTATATGTGTATTGGTATGTTTATTCTTGTGAATATGTAATTCCTCTGGAATAGGGGTCACCAACCTTTTGGACCTCAGGGACCACCAAACTCATAATTTTAAATCCCGCAGACCACTAATATGTATCCAGCATGCCACTCGCTGAAGCGCCTGGACTCCCATTGATGGGATGGGGTCCTTCAGGCACTTAGCTTGGCTACCTGTTTCTGCAACCTTAAATACTCAGAGTCAGTTTCCCACAAAAAAACAAACCACTGGGATCTCTCATCTCTCTCTCTTTCCCTCCTCCCTCTTTCTCCTTTTCTCCCTCTTTCTTCCTTTTTCTCTCTCTTTCTCTCCCCCTTCTTTGTCCCTGGGGGTGGGGATGGGGGAAAAGGAACCTCTGAACTGGTGCTGGGTGGTAAGAATCTAATGTCTGGAGGCCGATGAGCCTTGTGCTGAAGACCAGATGGCTGGCAGGGAGGTGGGGCAATGGATGATACTGGTGGTGGATGGACTGATATGCGTGGGAGATCACAGCATTGGTGCACTTCCCAGGTATTCCCTGGCCTGCGAGGCGGTGCGGGTGGGAGAAAGGAAAAATTTGATCCAGTTGTTGCAACTCCTTTTCTATCCCTTGTTCTTCTAAATCTTTTCTAAGTTTTGTCTGAATCTGTAAGTATGACCATCAATCTATAATTATATCTTGTTCTTTTAATTTATCAATCGGTTTTAAATTCCCCTGATTATCTAATATTTTTTCATATCTGACCATTTTTCTTGTATCCCTAGTATTTGGATATAGTATCGCTTCCATTGGTGAGACCCATTTTTGCAGTAGTGATTCCCTTATCAAATGTCTATGGAAGTATGAATGAGTCTTGTTTTTTTGTCCCATAAGAAGGCATGCCAACCTGCTTGAATGTCGTGGCCCTCAATTGCCTAAATTCTTTTATTTTTCAAATTTATCCACTCCTTCACCCATAATAGTACTGCTGCTTAGTAATACAGTTCCTATTTTGGGAGTCCAAGGCCGCCTCTACTTCTACTATCTTATAGCGTTTTTAGGCTTATTCATGATTTTTTACCCAACCATATGGATTTCATAACTGTCTTGTTTAGCTCCTGAAAGAATCTCTTATCCAGTTTTATAGGGATTGTCTGAAAATAGTATAGTAATTTCAGTAGAATATTCATTTTTATTGCTACTGTGCTGTCCAGACAGTTTAGAGTTAATGGGATTTGGATAGTTAGTTAGGATTTGAGAACTGTCCCCTTAAGGGAATGCATCATGGTAAATGTAGTTAAGGTATCCTGGGAAATGTAGTACATGTCATGTGGCCACATCTGTAACTCTGATTGGTCACTGAATTGACCCTTGTTGAGTCGGGGGAGGTTTCTTCTCTCTTGCCTGAATGCACAGCCTCGTGGTAGCAGCTACTCCCTGCCTCTACGATATGGGATGAAAGAGATAACCATCTTTTTTACCTATAAAGACAGCTATGCAAAGGATTGGACATTAAGAAGAACCTCATCATAACTGTGAATTGATGGGGATGCCTGATGAACCAATAAAAGAGACCTTGTATGGATGCTTTGTGGAGTTTATCTATCTGCCTTTATACAGTATTTGTACAGTATTTGTACAGGACAGGCAGAATAGCTACTATCCTCCATAATAAAGATAATTGTAGTTTCCCCAATTTGTCAGGTCGTTCTTTATCTGTTGGAGTAATTTCTTATAATTGTCCTCCTTTATAGAGGAACATCTCCCTGATAACCAAATTCCCAAATATTTAGGTTTTTTTTACAATCTGCAATCCCATTTTTTCTTCTAATTTTTTTCTCTCTTTCTGTCAAATTTTTAGCTAATATTTTGGTTTTTTCCTTATTAATTTTTAATCCTGCTACTGCCCCATATTTCTCCAATTCTTGTAACAAATTTATCCCTGTCTCCATTGGTTCTTCAATAAAAAAATACACCAGGTCATCTGCAAATGCCTGTGCCTTATATTTTTCTCCTTTAATCCTCAATCCACTTATTTCCGTATTTTGTCTGATCTGGGTTAATAGCACTTCCAGAGTCAAGATGAAAAGTAGAGGTGGCATTGGACATCCCTGCCATACACTCTTCCTTATTTTAAAACTTGCTGTAGTTTCTCCATTTATAATCACCTTAGCTTTTTAGTTTGAGTATACTGTACTTATCATTTTTCTAAATTTGATTCCAAATCCCATTTTCTCTACCTGTTGAATTAGGAACTGCCAATAGAGATTATCAAGTGCTTTCTGAGCATCCAAGAAAATCAATGGTGCCTGCTTTTCTGGGTGGGCCTCATAGTATTCTAATACATTAAGCATTATTCTCATGTCATTTCTTAATTGTCTGGAAGATGGAAAATCGTTCTGATCTGGATGTATAAGTTCATTTAGTACTTTCAACCTTTCAGCCTTTCAGACATTGTTGTTACAAATACCTTATAGTCTGCATTCAATAACGAAATTGGCCTATAGTTTTAATATTTGGCTGTGATCAGTGTCTTTTTGGGGGATTAACGAAATATATGCTTCTGTCCATGATTTAGGTAGCTTGGTGTGCCCCAATACATCATTATACAGATCTAACATCACTGGTTCAAAACACTCATACAGACATTTATAAATTTCTTCCAAGAGACCATCCGGCCCTGGAATCTTATTATTTTTCTGTTTTTTAACTGCCATATCTAATTCTATGGATGTTATTTCTTTATTTAGTATGTCTCTCTGTTCTTCTCTTATTTCTGGTAGACCTTTCTCTTTCAAATATTGTTCTATATTATCTTTGTTCATCTTATCCTCCATATATAATTGTTCAAAATATTTTTGCATTATTTTTTTCTTCTCTGCCATTCAATATTGTCTGCCATTCGATATTTTCATCTCCCAACTCCTGCATCAGCCTTTGGTCCCTTTCTATTTTTAACTTATGGGCTAACCACCCTCCAGGCTTATTAGCATGCTCAAAAAAATTCTGCTTCGCTCTTTTAACCTCCTTTACTTTCTCTTCCTAGTTCATAATATTTAACTTATGCTTAACTAAAATCATCTCCCTTCTCATTTTCTCATCTTGTGGTGTTTTTTGTAGTCTGCTTTCTAACTCTTTAATCTCCTCCTGTAACCTGTTTTGTTTTCCCCACCTTTCTTTATTTCTTTTAGCCATGCAGGCTATTATTCCTCTCAGATATGCTTTTGCTGTGTCCCATAATATCTGTATTGATGTTTGTTGGACAGTATTCTCCTTAAAAAATAACTCAATTTCTGTTTTAATTTTTGACACATATTCTTTCTCTTTTATGATCTGGGGGTTTAATGTCCATCTTCCCAATTTTCCCCCCTTCCAAATTATTTTTAAAGGATTGTGGTCTGCCCATACATTTGTCATAACCTCTACTGATTCCAATTCATTTCCTAATTCTACATTCATCCATGCCATATCTCATCCCAACCATGACTTGGGTGGATTGGAGTAGAAAGTATATTCTTTTCCCCCTGAATTTAATCTCCTCCATTGGTCCACCAAATTCAATTCCTGTATCATCTCAAAGAAGGATGTTGGCAGGGTTTTCTTTTTCTTTTTTGTACTAGTCCTTTCTTATGTCTGCCACCCACTATACACATATTTCTTTGTCCAATTTCTAAAATTTTATCATGTAAATTACTATAAAATTGACTTTGGTTTTCATTCAGGCCATAAATTACAACTAATAATATTTGCTTCTGACATATCTCTAATTCAAGTATCAACACTCTTCCATTGAGGTCTACATATTTTTCTACTGCCTTTATTCCTCGTTTGATATATACAACTATCCCTCTCTGTTTCTGATGCGCCAGATTTGTAAATAATCTTCCTAGTTTTGGGTATTCTAAGCATTTCCGAAACTGTTCTTTAATGTGTACTTCTTGCAGATACTGTATATTATTTCTACTTTTTGTTCAGCCAATCTCGCTAGTACTTGTTTTCTTTTAATGGGTGAGTTCAATCCATTAATGTTTAATAATATTAGCCTGGTTTCCTCTTCCATCATCCTACCTATGGGTTAATATCTTCCTTCTATTAATTCTCTTTGTGGGTGTGTTCTTAGTCTCATTTCTTCCTTTTCTCCTTGCTCAATTTCCTTTTTACTTCCTCCTTCTCGTTCCATTTCTCCTGATTTCTGTTCCTAGTTCCATTGGTCTTTTTGGCTCCCTGTCTTCAGCTCATCCCTGCTGCTACTTTCTTCTTCCGCTCCTACTATTTGGTTGTACAGATCCTGTGCTTTATCCAAAATGTCTGTTTTCAACCTCTTTTCCTGCCATGATACTAACATCCTTTCTGGGATAAGCCACTGAAATGCTATATTTCTTTTAATCAGTTGCATTGCCAGAACTTTATAATCTCTTCTGTGCTCGTGTACTTTCTTCATGATTTGTTTGTATCTCTTTATCTTTGTATATTAACAGTTCATCCCTCATTATTTTATATATTATGTCCCGTACTTTCTTCCTAGCAAACCTAATGTGGATTTCTCGTGGTAGTCTATTGTGTCTTGCTTAGCTGGTTTGAATTCTATAGGCTTCCTCAATCTCTAACAGGATTTCTCGACTTTCTCTCTGTAAAGCTGGTTCTGCCATGATAGTGCTCAGATCTTCTCTTTGCTCTCCATAATGTTCTGGAACTTCAAGTAATTTTTGTTTTTGTAATTTTTGTTCATTCTTCTCAATAGTTTGTTGTATCGTGCCTACTTTATCTTCTAGCTTGTTGATGTTCCCCTTCATTTCCACATGGTTCCTTGATATATTTTTCTGCATCTTCATCTGCTGCTCCTGCATCTTCATCATGGTATCTTGGATTACCAACAATGATGCTTGTATTGTTTGCTTATTAGACGTTGCACTTTGCTTTTTGGCTCCCAACATTCCCTCGATCGTCCCTGGCCAGCAAGGGATGAGACTGTCAATACTGGGCTAGGTGTTGTCTTCTTTGTCGTTTTCAAGGTTGATGTTATGGCACTTGTCATGTTTTTGAAACTTCTATTTATTTCTGCCGACATAGCATCCACTTTATGTTCTATTTTAAGGTTTTATTTTGATTGATCCCTTTTTTTTCCTTCCTACTTATTTCTACTTTAGAACCTACTCCAACTTGTCAAGTTTTCCTTATTTTAAATATTTAAACCTTTCCAATTCACTATATCCCTACCATCACCAAACATACCTATCTGCCTCTCAACCAAGCTTTTTCTCACTATTCCTATCCTATTTATATACAATATTATGTTAATTCCTTTTAATCCATATACTAAATGTTCTTAATCAACATCAAGACATCTTTTACATTTTCTTATCATCTTCCTATATACACATTTCTTTCATTGTACTATTTCAACTTAATATATAAATAAATATATATAGATATGAATATAGATCTAAGTATTTATATAGTTTCTTATTCTTTACCTAACTGTCATTTTGATTTCTTTTTATTCTTAAACCATTCATACCAGGCCTCCCAGACATTATAATATATTGATTCTTCTTTGTCTCTTAATTTCATTGTTAATCATTGTCCATCTCTACACAGTCTAAAAATTTTTTTTATAACAACATCTGATGGTACATTTTCCTGCTTCCCAAATTGTGCATAGGAAATCCTAGCAGCTGTTAAGGTATGTAGTATAATGTATTTATCTTTTTTATTATATTTTTCTGTTATTATGCAAAATAGAAATAGTTCTGATTTGGAATCAATTTTCTGTTTTGTTATTTCTTCTATCCATAACTGAATTATATTCCAATATTTCTTGACCTCTGGGCAGGTCCACTACATATGAAAATGTGTATCTTTTTCCTTTTTACATTTCCAACAGCCTGGGCTTAGGTTGAACATTTTTGCTAGTCGAGTAGGAGGAAGATGCCATCTATAAAACATTTTATATAGATTTTCCCCATATTTCCCAGGTATTTGTAGTAATCATCTTCATCCAGATTCTTAATGTTATTTTCATGGGGCATCTTGACTCCTTCAGTTTTCACTATTTTTCCTTGTTTGATAGTGAGTGTGGCACATTTGTCCATCCAAACTCCATTGCAATATCTTGGCTATATAAACAGTGTTGAGCAATAATTCTATTTTAGAGGGTGTTTTTCCATAAAGCTTCAGATTATCCATGTAAAGGAGGTGGGATGGTCTGGCAAATGTTTTTGGTGTTTGGTACAATGGCCTGAGTTATTCAGTATTATTGACAAAGGAAATAGTGCAATGACAAACAGTAGTAGTGATAGTGAATCTCCTTGAAATATTCCTCTTTCACCAGTCTCTCACCATTGACCTGCAGCAGTGTCTTCTATTATGTCATCGATCTTTGCACAAAACTTCTGATGTTTCTATTGACTCCTATCATTTCTAGGCACTTGAATGGCCTTTACATTAAACTTGGGAGTGTAAAGCATGGTACATAGTCAATAGTTTATGTGTTTTCCGGTCCAAGTTTTCCAGTTTAGCTTCAATTATTCAGTTATTCAGTTCAGTCCAGTCCAGTTGTTGTTGTTGTTGTTGTTGTTAAAAATCCTTTGAGGTCATTTCAGTACCCTGAAATGATATATTTCATAAATAGCACCAATTCAATATTAAGATTAAATAAGACTCCAATAGGTTCCTCACTGTCTAGATAGCAAGCAACAATAGGCATCCCCAGGGGGACAAGTAATGAGATGTGCATATTCACACAACTAACATACTTTTATTTCATGAAGGTTTTGTGCACAATAACATCATAATCATCATCACCCACATCATCATCATCATCATCATCATCATCATCATCAAACTAAATAATAAAAAGGCTTCCGGTTTCAGTCTCTTTGACAACAGACGTAAATCCGTGATTGTGTGCAGTTTCGATCTGTGCTCACCACCGGACGCCCTGAGCAGGCTGGTTTTGGGGCTAAGCCACCCTGTAGAGGTGGTGAAGAGTGGGGTGACTGCCAGCAGGGTTGAGGAGAGCCGCATCTTTCCTCCTCAGCTGGCCATTACTCCCTTTCCTGAAGGTGGTTGCAGCGGTGATCAGAAATTGCCACCTCAAAGAAGAACTTGTCCAGAAAAGAATGTGCAGGAGGAAGATAAGAAGAGAAAGTTTTGGTTGACCGGGTTAAACTGAAAAAGCAATAACGTAAGATACCCTGGAATTTAAACTAAATACCATTGTTCCCAAAGAAGATTTTGAAGCAGCAAAGGAGAGAAAAAAGGGAAAGGATTAGGGTTTTTTTCTTTCCTTTCATATACTGACAGCTAAGAGACTTAAGCAAGAAATTTTAAAAAAAATCCACTTTGACATTAATAGGCACTTAAGCTGAAAATAAAAGTCAAAGGTTTCTGGATATTTAAAAGTTTTTAAAAGCAGGAAAGGAGGAAAAAAATAGAATAAAAGGGTAGGATCTGGAAAAATGGAGGAGACTGCCTGGAACTAAGGAATGGAACTGTAAATAAAAGGAACTTCCAATGAAACTTTAACAAGATTCCCCAAAGATATATCCTAACTGAAACTTGGCAACAAAATAATAGAACCCCAGGAATAAAAAGTGGAAAAAAGAAGCAAGAAGAAACAGCTTTGGATTATTTGGATTACTTGGTGATTTTTGGTTTTTGCATCTAAATGACTAAAACTAATCAGGTGGTTGTTTAAAGGTGTTTAAAATGATATCACTCTTAGAAGAACTGAAAATGGAATTTAAAAAATGGAAAGAAGATGCACAAGAAGGGAGAGGTTCTTTTGGCTTCGTATTTCAATTCTTAGATATGGAGATCTGGAACTATGAGAAACAAGAAGAAATGCTTGCAGAACAAGAAGATCAGGACAAAGAAGAAGCCATCTTTAATGATCAAATAATTTTAAATGGGGGGGGGAAGGAAAGGGGGGAAAGAGATTGAAAGGTTTAAGACTAGAAAAAACAACCAAAAAGAAGAAGAGTTTGAAAGAAAAGTATAATATTAGAAAGGAACAGAAGAGGGGATTGTAGATGAGAGAGTTAGAAGTAGAGAGACGAGGGGGTAAAAAGGGGAGGGAGAAGAAGAGGGGGAAGAAGGCAAGGAAAAGAAGTTGTAAAAGACAGAAATAAGATATAGAGAAACAGAGAAAAGATATAAGGATTGAAACCATAAGCCTGTTTAGAGATAATGGGTGAAAATTTAATTGTAAAAGGGATTCTGCAAAGGTACATAAGATAGCATTGTTATATTACAAATAGAAATAATTTTAGGAAATATGACTAAAATGATGGATAAAATATTAACTGTAATGTAGTGGAATGTTTGTTAATAAATAAATGAATTAAAGTGAATGAGATAATTAAATTAGAAAAGCATGGGAACATTTTAATTATTATTAATGATTTATAAAAATATAAGTGAGAAATATGGGAAAAAAGAGAATTAATTATGGAAAGTTTATAAGTGTTCCCAAGGAAGTATGATATTTAATTGAAAAGAAATGTTAAAAATGTTAAGATTTTAATGAATATTAATGATAGAATTGAATTAGAATAGAATGTGTGATTTATTTACATATATATATAATCTTTTCTTTTTAAGAATATAGTGTGTATTTTAAGAATGTACCAAGCAGAATTTGATTGGAAGTTATGTATTATATTGAATAAGAGTTTGAATGGATAAAATTAAAAGATATAAAGGTGTCATACTCCAATTATTAACTACAGGGGAAAATTTGTTTAATGAGAAAAGATAATATGAAATTGCAACAGGACAGACAAAAGTATAAGTATAATGATTTGAATTGAGATGAGATAGTTAAAATAAAGTTGAGAAAATTAAAAGAGGGGAAAAACTATGTAGAAAATATAAAACAGTAATAAGATATGGAATAGAACATAAAAATGAGCATGAAATTGAGTTTGTCTCTGTATGAAGAAGTGATAACCTGGGTCCATGCTATTTCCAAAAAATGATGTTTTATTTGTATTTTGTTTTTGTGAAAACCCAAATAAAATTTTCAAAAAAAGAAATATAAAATAAAATAAATAATTTTAAAAGTGCTATTCAGAACAGCATACATTTTAAGAAAATACTTGGTTGATACCTAGGATGCTGGCAGCAACCCCTATCAACCATCAGAGCCACTCAATGATATTTGTGATACACTTTTAAATGTTCAGTTGACCGAGTTTCAAGTTTAATGAATAAAAGTTTATAATAATAACATAACAACAACAATAATATATGTGTTGCCATTTTGTCATTGGCACAATTTCTTACAGAAGCCACTGCAGGCAACCCATATGAAAGATGATCCATCCAAAGGCAGACACACAATTGGACCACTGCATTACTCAAGGTGTCTTTTAAAATATATACATAGACAATTTTAATACAAAAAATAGAACATTCTAGATGTAAAATTGTAAAATTGTTTCATGAAGTTGATTCAGACACTTACCTGCCCATTGTAGCAGTAGAATAATTATATTATTTCTGAATTAGCCAAACAAATAAAATTCTAAAGTTTAACTTGTTTTCATTAATTTTCCCCTGCTTTTTTCTCTTTTCACATAATTTCTAATCTTCTCCACTTTTTTTATATCTTGTCTATTTTATTTCCTTCTTCCCCATTCTCAAATCCCATAAATGGAAAAAAATTTATTAGCTGTGTAAGATTTTGATGTTTGTGGCTACATATCTGTTTCCGAAAGTCAATATTTCAAATGCTTATTTACAGGTCAGAAATCCAGTTTAATTAAAACTTAATAAAGACTACAGAGTAGAACTACAAAACAGAATATACAAAATAAAATAAGACATACAAGATTAAAAATATACAATCGTTTGCATTATTCAACCATCTGCAAGATATGAGTTTTACCATCTGCAAAAACATTTTTTACTTCTTATCTGTTAGTAAAAATTGAATATACCTTTCTCCAGTTTGTCACAGGAATGAAGTTAAGAGGATAGATCTTTACGTGTCTTGATAAAACTTGAAATATGTAGAATGTGAGTTCATGTTTCAAAGATGTAAAAAATATATTAAAATTGAAATTTTATTAAATTTTCTCTGCCAGAAAATTTTATTAAATTTTCTCTGATGATGAAAGGTTTAACTTCTAAACTTAGACTAATGTGCTCAGATTTCCAAAATAATTTCATTAATGACAGTATTACAGTCGTGATATTTCCCTGACCAAGCATTTCCATTGCTAAGCAATGTCATAAAACATGAAGTCACATGACTGTGCTGCTTAGCAACAATTCCAGCATCTGGTTACCATGGTTAAGGGAGAGCTACACAGTCATTAAGCAAGAACCTCATATAATCACAAATTTTTCAGTTTCTCCATTGACTTTACTTGTGGAAATTCAGAATTGCAAATTGTAATTATGTGACTGTGGGACACTGTTGAAGTAATTCCCCATTAGGAGAATGAGCGCATACAGGGAGATGTATTTGAGAGTAGTGTTTGAATAATACACATACAGAACACAGATAAACTGTACAGTAAATGTAGGTTTTTACTTCCAGAAAGGTTTAAGCAAAGTTCAAAATAGGCAGTCCAAAGTTGTTCACAGTTAAATCAGTCAGTTTTTCAAGCCAGGGATAATCCAATAACAAATTCCAGTGTCAAAAAAACAGTTCAGTATCAGACTTACATCAAATCCAGGAATATCAGTCAATTAGGAAAAATGGAGCAACGGCAATACTTTCCAACAGAAGGAAAACAGAGATGCACTCACACTCTCTTCTGAGACTCAGACTAAACAACCCAGGTTTCTGGCTCCATCTTATGGCCATTTGAGAAACCACACCTAATTACAGTTTTACATTTTCTTAAAGAGACAGTATTAAAATGTCTATCCTGGTTTATATATTTCTAACCCAAATACCTGTTAGGTGACATATTCCTAACACACACCACAATGCTAGGATATCCAGGTCAATTACTGAACACTCAGAAAGTAAATTACGTAACTGTGGTGTGTTGCACTTGCTGGGCCTTTGAGGACTTGTCATTGCTGTCACTTGTAAAGAATCAACACAAATTACAACGGTCATTGAACAAGGGGTTGTTAAATGAAGATTACCTCATAAACAATTTAGTAATCCAGACAGAAATATAGGTAGTCCTCAATTTATGATCATAACTGAGCCCAATTTTTGTTGTTGTTAAGCAAGACAATTTTGCCCCATTTTAAAACCTTTCCTGCCACTTGTTAAATGAATCATTGCAGTTGTTAAATTAGTAACATGGTTGTTAAGTGACTCTGGCTTCCCCATTGACTTTCCTTGTCAAAAGATTGCAAAAAGTAATAACATGACCCAGGACACTGCAACTGTCATAAATATGAACCAGTTGACAAGTGTCTGAATTTTGATCCCATGACCAATAGAGATGCTGCAATGGTCATAAGTGTGAAAAATGGTGATAAGTCACTATTTTAAGTGATGTTGTAACTTTGAACAGTCACCAAATGAACTGTTGTAAGTCAACGACTACCTGTAATGGGAAATGAGAACTATGATGGACAAACAAATAATAAAAGTGTTTTACTGCATTTGAATTACTCAAATAGGACATCTGCTTGCTAAGAAAGTATTGCTCTTTCATAAGAATGCAATTGAAAAACAGACTTTTAGGTGGAATGCCATGAGTGGACAATATGATTTCTTTCAACAACCTTTAAAATCCAGTATTTGGGAAAGTCATTTGCCAAACTTAGTAGATTTCTAGGTGTCCCCCACTACTTCAGCTTGACTTTAATTGTTCTTGGCAGGTAGATACGCTCCAAACACGTTCTGAGAGTTCATCATTCTTATTTAAGAAAACCTATTATTTATCAATACTGCCAATATAGTGATTTGTTCAGTGAAAGCAAAGATGTTAATTCCAAGAAAACAGAAAATGGTCCCAGCAGATATTTTACCATTCATTTCTGCATGGGTTTTTAGTTCAGGAAAAAAAATCCAAAAGATTATTTTGCAATTCTGTCTGAATTACTTCAATATGTTGCATGAACAATTTTCTGCTAGAAATGCTTGCCCAAAAAATCTTTCCACGCTTATTTAATAGAAAGGATTATGTAATGCAATGGAACATATTCTGGCTATGCATAAAATGGACTATAAGTTTCACTGAAAGTTATGGAATATAGCTTCTAATTAATGTAAATCTTTTATAACTCTTATGTTAAGATTCTGTTATATTATATGTTGTTACTGAATAATTCACAGAAGAAATTTATAATTTTTGCAACTTTAATCATTTGTTTATAAACCAAAATGGGACATCTACTTTTAAAGATAGAATATGAGTTATTATAACAAACAAATAAATTATTATCTTATGTTTGTGATGAAAAGTAATGCTGTGGACATTTATTTCTGATATTTATTTTGGGATTGGAGCATTCACTTTTTCAGTGCCATATTCACTACATGTGTGTATACATTTAATAAAAAAAAACTCTAAAAGGAGGATTTTGTATATGTGATCTCATGTCAGGTCATCTCCTACACTCAAATAAAAAAAGAGACCACATCCCATATTAGCTTAATTGTTTTTATTATTGTTCCACAAAGAACAAATAGAATTTTGTGCAGGATTGAAACATCTGGAGATGCCATTAACAATGCTTTTATTCAGAGCCATAAATCCACACTGTTCAACCACCTAAGAATTTAGTACACTCCTGTAATTTTCCCATGAAGTCACTGCTCTTATTATTCAGTTAAGTGCTTTTGGCTAAGAAGAATATATTCATTCATGCATGACTACACATGTTTGGAACAAGGAGAAAAAACCCTTCCCTTCACTATTTTTTGCATGAACCAAAGTCATTACCTGCATCAGGAATGTATAAATGAAAAGTAAAATATGCACTTGTAAATGATTTATCTCCCTTATGATGTTGGATCTATAGAATAACAAAGGCTTGGAAGATCACTTAGGCTAGATGGGTCTGCTGTCTTTCTAGCAATATTTCTTTACAGATTTCAGAGGCTCTTTGTACAAGGGAGATAGTGCTGCAAATTGAGTTCAGCCAGTCAATAGTTTGTAACAGTAGAGCTGTTACAAAATCATTAGCGTTACCAACATAATTTAGAAAAGTGTAACAAATGGTCAGAAGTGTGGCTTTTTGCTTTGTAGAGAAATGGCGGCTCTTTAGAAGTAAGATTTTGTTATATTTGAAATGATGAATCAGGCAAAGATATTTCCAAGCAAACCTAGGGTAGAAAGTACAAAAACTGACATTTCAAACAGCTGTTTTTGAGAGCTTTGCACCTGCAACACAAACTGGGTGGTTTCTGGCTGGGTTGCTCCAAGTATTCCAAGTATAGGGTGATAGGGCTGCTATTTTGTGACTTTGTAGAAATATTTTTTTCTAGTCAACCCAAAACAGCAGAAGAAATTAGTCATGCCCACCTGCTGTTGCTGTAGATGGTTTGGGTGATGTATAAGTATAGTGTTGAGGACAAAGAAGAAGTGAAGCATATGGTCAGAGAAAAGAAGATAGCTTAGAGTTCCCCTCCTAATTTTCTTTGAAATTGCTTCTGGAAATTCAAGATTGCATGAGTGTTTGCTCTGAATTATTTTATTTTTATTTATTTATTTGATCTGTCAATCACTTACAAGATAATAATTATAAGTATAAACATAGTTATGAATACATGAAATGGATACACATAAGAAAAATAAAAAGAAACAATAGGACAGGGACAGTAGGCACGTTGGTGCGCTTATGTACACCCCTACAGACCTCTTAGGAAAGGGGTGAGGTCAATAGTAGACAGTCTACGGTTAAAGTTTTTGGGGTTTGGGGAAGAAACCACAGAGTCAGGTAGAGTATTCCAGACATTGACCACTCTGTTACTGAAGTCGTATTTTCTGCAATCAAGTTTGGTGCAGTTGACCTTGAGTTTGTATCTATTGTTCGCTCTTGTGTTGTTATGGCTGAAGCTGAAGTATTCATTGACAGGAGATTGCAATGTATGATTTTATATACTATACTTAGATGAGACCGAAGGCAGTGTAGTTCTAGGTTTTTAGGTCTAGAATTTCAAGTCTGGTGGCATAAGGTATTCTGCAATGAATAGAGGGTGGAGAACTATTCTTGTAAATATTTCTGGACTTTCTCTAATGTGTTAATATCAGATATGTAATGCGGGTTCCAGACTGATGAGCTGTATTTGAGTATTGGTCTAGCAAATGTTTTGTATGCTCTAGTTAGTTGTATGATATTACCAGAAAAAAAGCTACGTAGGATTAGGTTAACAACTCTTAATGACTTTTTGGCTATGTAGTTACAGTGGGCTCTAGCACTTAGATCATTTGAGATGAGTACTCCAAGATCCTTGACAGAGTTTGGATCCTCAACAAGGTCTTGACTATTCAGCTTGTATTTTATTTTCTGATTTTTTTTGCCAATATGTAAAACAGAGCATTTATTTGTTGAGATTTGAAGTTGCTATTTCATTGACCATTCTGATACATAGTCATGGTCTTTTTGAAGGGTAGCAGTATTGTCTGTGGTGTTGAATAGCTTTACGTCATCAGTGAAGAGAACACAGTTGCTCTTAATATGACCACAGAGATCATTTATGTAGAGTATGAAGAGAGTTGGTCCTAGAACACTGCCTTGGGGGACACCACTGTTGACAGGTACAGGATTTGATAGGACGCTCCCAATTTTGACCATTTGCTGTCGGTTTGACAGGAATACTTCTATCCAGTTATGCAAGTGTCCAGAGATACCATAAGATTTTAGTTTTAGTAGTAGTTTGTCGTGTACCACTGAATCAAAGGCTTTACAGAAGTCTGTGTAGACTACGTCTATTTCTTTGTCCTGATTGAGTTGTGTAGTCCATATGTTTTTGCAGTGTAAGAGTTGAAGATTACAGGGTAGTTTTTTTCTGAAACCAAATTATTTATTAGAGAGTAGATTGTTTGTCTCTAAGTGGAGGATAATGGATTGGTTAATAATTGATTCCATGACTTTACAGGTGATGCAGCATAAAGAGATTGGTCTGTAATTTTCAACTAGGCTGGGGTCTCCCTTTTTGAAGATGGGGATGACTGTGGCTTGTGACCATAGTTTTGGCAAGGAGCTGGTCCTGAAAGATTTTTCAAAGATTATTCTTACAGGTTTGGCTATGGCAGTGGATAGCTTTTTTAAGAAATAGGCACGTATTCCGTCCGGTCCAATAGATAGAGATGGTTTTAGATTGCGTAGTGCTTTTTCAACATTGTCTTCTGTAAAATTGATATGTATGAGATCATTGTAGTTGTCTGTGGTTCAACTAGGAAATACTGGGCATGATCCATTGCTGTTTACAAATACTGAGCCAAAGAATGTGTTGGCTTTAATGGTGTCATTGTTGCAGTCTTTACCATTAGGTCCTTTCAGGGGTGGGATGGACCTTGAGTCTTTTAGTTTGTTGTTTACAAAATTGTAGAAAGCACAGGTGGAATTGCTGCATAGAAGGTTTTCCTCCTGTTTAATGTGATAATTGGTGCATTCAGTCTTTATCTGGTAGCATAAATTTATAGGTAGGTAAGGCATAGTTGTGTATCCATAATAGCATTATGGTGCTTCATATATACCAGATATTAGTCAGTGGTGGGATTCAAGTAATTTAACAACTGGTTCTCCTAGTGACTGATTGGGTGGGTGTGGCTTGGGCGGTGTCATGGGACTGAGTGATGTCACTCACGGCAAGTTAGGGCGGTGCAGGCAAACCCATGCTGCAGAGAGCCCCTTCCCTCCCCCTTGGACTGAAAAAATAAAAGTCCATCTAAAGATCACAACTGCCTGCCGCATGCTGGCAAAAGGAGGCTAGGGAGAAAAAAAAAAGAAGGACCGATGGAATCATCCCAATTTCCTCCTCCAATGGGCTGTCTGCACCATGCTGGATTGGGATTGGGATGGGAAGGTGGGGGGGAGCAAAAAGCCCACCTGATCCCTATGTACTCACCAGCACAATGGAGAATCTCTCTTCTAGCTCGCCAGTTTGGGCATTGGGAGCTTGAGGAGTAGATTTATGTGTCCTGAAGTCCAGCTGCTGCTGCTCCAAGTCCAGCTCTGGCTGCAGCAGACCATCTGTTAGATCAGGTAGATCAGTTCCATTAAGAGATGCGAGACCAGTGTACTTCAAAGCTCTTTATTTAGATGTATAGACCCGTTCAGGATCTTGGAGCCGCAGCAGCCCTTCATATAGGGATTGCTCGCGGCTTGCCAGCCTATGACAGTGCTTTGAATCTGCCGCGATCATCTCAGCCAATCACAGTTGATTCTAGGCAAACCAATCACAGTTGTTGAGTTGGCCAATCAGAGTGCAGTCCGTGCGGACCAATCAGAATTTACCTTTTCGAGTATGTTAATACAGAACACCATCAGCCAATTTTCTTTCAGTGCTCATGAGAGGAACCCAGGGACAGTCAGCATATTGAATGCTTTTCACTCCAAGTCTGTGTTTCCTGCACAAGTGCTGGAAGTCTTGTACTCCTTCCCCACCCAGTCAGCCTGCACTCCTTTCTCACTGCAGGCACCGATTCCCCCAGCACCCTATGTGTGCAATCACCCAAAATGTTAAAGAAATAGAGCTGCATGGAGACAAAGCACACTCACTGTTTCTCTACGACTAGCCTTGCCTGCCCTCACAATTGGACTCCCTTTTAGCACTCATATGAGGAACCCAGTGAGCTTAGCAGCAGCATATTGTATGCTTTTCACTCCAAGCAGCCCATGCTGGAAAATGCATGGTTGGGAAGAGGAGTGGTCCTCCTTAACAAGCTCCAAACTGTTGCTGATGCTGTAAGCCCAGCTCTGGCTGCAGACATGCAATTGTGAGGGCGGGCTTTTCCAAGGCTAGTTGTAATGGGAAAAAGAGATGAGTTTATTTAAAGTTAAATTTATATTCCAAACTGGCTGAATCCCACCTCTGGTATTATATTTTCTAGTAGAAAATATAAATACAGTGTCTCTTAAGTTTTTGTGTCTGTGAATTCTGTGTATGCTGTAGTGATCTGTGGATGTTGAGCTTCAGGCTTCCTTTGTGGTTTCACTGGAATTGTTGAGGTTTGATATGTATGCTCTGTGCAGAGTCTCCTTACAAAATAATGGGAAACTACCGAGACAGTTTGGTGTAGTGGTTAAGGTGTTTGAGTCGAATTTGGGAGACCATGAATACTAGTCCTCCCTTAAGAAGCTGACTGTGTGACTTTGGACCACACATTCTCTGATTCTAACATGCCTGATAGAGTTGTTTTGTCGGGAAAATAGAAGCAGTTACCTAAAATTGCACAAAATAAATGTGGGATATAAATTCAATAAATTAATAAAAAACAGCTATTTTTTCCTGTACTGTGTGGATTGAACTATTCAGAGAGTTCATGTAAAAAAAATAGAAAATGCCTTTGTTTTCTCTGTTTAGAAAGAGGTGCCTATGTGTGAGAGAAATTTTTCAGCAATAGATTCTAATTTCTTTTCCCATGCAGTGTGAAAATAGAATTATATTCCTCCTGTTTCCTGTAGGAATTCATTAAATTTGTTTTTCAAAAATGTTTTAGAAATAATTAATTTGGCCAATTTTTAATAGTTTCAATGGTAGATAACACTCAGCATGGCTTACTATTCCACCCACGCTTGTGGTTTAGAAGTGAAGAAAGGGAACAGAAATGAATTCTAAGTTTCTATTGTTGGCCAGAATATTCTAAATGTTCCAGACTATTGAAGACATGCTGAATTCCTTCCATCAGAAGAGCCAATTTGAAATATTTTGACAGTTGTGGAGGCTGTTTTATTTAAAAGTTCAAAATAAAAGTAAGTAAGTTGCTCTTCTAAAATTCTGGTTCAGAGCAATTCTAATTATTCATTAGATAACCCATGACTTTCATCCTTCCTTCTACAAATAATATAAGTTGGTGCTGTTTCCCCTCCAGAAGGAGGCAGGAAGTGGGTGAGGCCCTTCCATCTTTCCTTGTACCATACAATCTATGGGTTTCTGGGAAGTGGGATTGGAAATCGTGATCTAGTGATCTGAGCTAATTGTGGCGACTCTCAATGGGCACAACTTTGCATATATGTGAAGATCCTTGCAATTTCAGTTACACTGGAATAATGATAATATTATTCTGGTAATATTACAGTAATAACTAGAGCATACAAAACATTTGCTAGACCAATACTCAAATACAGCTCATCAGTCTGGAACCCACTTACGTATCTGATATTAACACGATTGAGAAAGTCCAGAAATATTTCACAAGTAGAGTTCTGCACTCCTCTACTCATTGGAGAATACCTTATGCCACCAGACTTGAAATTCTAGACCTAGAAAATCTAGAACTATGCCGTCTTCGGTCTAATCTAAGTATAGTATATAAAATCATACATTGCAATGTCCTACCTGTCAATGAATACTTCAGCTTCAACCATAACAACACAAAAGCAAACAATAGATACAAACTCAAGGTTAATCGCACCAAACTTGATTGCAGGAAATACGACTTGAGCAACAGAGTGGTCAATGTCTGGAATACTCTACCTGACTCTGTGATTTCTTCTCCAAACCCCAAAAATTTTAACCTTAGACTGTCTACTATTGATCTCACCCCTTTCCTAAGAGATCTGTAGAGGGCATGCATAAGCGCACCAACGTGCCTACCATCCCTGTCCTATCATTTCTTTTCTTTTCTTTTTTTCTTGTATGTATCCATGTATTCATAACTATGTTTTTACTTATACCTATTATCTTGTAAACAATTGACAAAAATAAATAAATAAAATAAAAAATAAAATGAGATTTGGTTCAAAATTGTTGCTCTGTCGTGTCTCTTTACAAACACAAAGGAAATATTAGTAGCATATGGGTTCAAGTTCATTTATTTTACTTGCTGAATTCCTAGTAAATTGAGAGATGTATATATTTGGTATAATCTATTGATACTTAAATTACCCTAATTCTGATTGAAGAATATTGAAATATATGCAGTTCCCTCACCAATGGCAAATCAGATGAATCTGATGATGGAAATGTGAATGAATTAATATACAAGACTAGGTGTTTTTAAGGAATCTTATCAATTCAGATTCCTACAGTTATAGAAACATGGTCTGACTCTATTGCAGTTTGGTGAATTGCTGCCATTATAATTTCATTCTATTTTTATCACAAGGACATCAAATCAAATGTTTAATGTATTTTCATTTCTTTTTACATGCAGTCTTGACCTCAGTTGGGCCCCCAATTTTTGTTGCTAAGCAAAACATTTGTTTAATGAATTTTTCCTCATTTTATGACCTTTCTTGCTATAGTTGATAAGTGGATTACTGGAATTGTTAAGTTAGTAACAAGGTTGTTGAGTGAATCTGGTTTCCCCATTGATTTTGCTTGTCAGAAGGTGGGAAAAGGTGATCACGTGACAGTGCAACAGTCATAAATATGAGTTAGTTGCCAAGTATCTGAATTTTGATCACATGACCACAGGGATGCAACAACAGTCGAAAGGGGGAATAATGGTCATAAGTCACTTTTTCAGTGCTGTTGTAACTTTGAAAAGTCACCAAATGAATTGTTCACTTAGTCAAAGACTACTTGTACTAGTTTTACTTTAGCTTTTGTAATCTCTGGTAAACAAAATAATGAATGTTAATTACAATTAATAGATGTCAAAGATTAAGAAAATCTTTGAATTTAATATTCCATTATTTTCAAGATCGAAGCTGTTTTTTATTTGTATCCCACAGTGTTTCAGCCTTTCAAAATAAAATGTTTTTAAAAGAAGATCTTCCCAAACAAATTGAGATGCTAGAGTTAAAAATAATCTCTCAAACCAGATTCCATTCTTCCAATATTTTATATTTAATTCTTTGAAACCTGTCATGAACAAATGAAATCTATTTTCAATAACGCTAACAACAATGCTAAGGTGATATTGGGCTTTATTATTTACTTATTTATTTGTATCCTGCCTTTATTATTTATACAATAATTCAAGCTGGCAAACATATACAACAGACTTTCCTCCTCTTGTTTTTCTTCACAACTACTCTATGAGGTGGATTGGGTTGAGAAACAGTAACTAGCTCAAAGCCAGTTCACTTTAATGGCTGAGGCATTAGAGCTTTAACTTCTACACTCAAGTTATATAAAAGAAATCAAGAACATATATGGAGTCACGCATCTCTTTAAATTAAATATATTTCCCAGATGTTACATGACTTCTAAGGTGTGTGCATATATCACATACCACCCTTACATATAATTAAGTCCAAATTCCTAAGTGTGCTATTTCTACTTTGCTTCTTCTTGAATTCAGCACTTTGTTTAGAAATGGAAATGATTTTACTGGAATTGAGGGATCACATATGTTGGTTTTACTTTTGGCTTAAACTCCACTTTATTAACAAGTCTCTGCCTCATCAGTTTTCTTTCTTGATCCATTTTCCTCTTTCTGGAAAGCAAAAAGTTACAGTGAGTTTGTACCAGTGTGGCTTTTCAAGTGCAGCCTTCTTGAAATTACTTACAACTGTGATACAACAACAGGGCTTTTGGTACAGCACTGTTTCAGTAAAGCAGGGAGAATTAGGCTGCTAACAGTAACATTTATAAAACTGATAATTTAAACCAGTCAATTATTATCCAATATTATTTGCTCAATACACGGCAGGCCATTTCTTTAGCCCACTTTAAATTCTCTGTTTTTAAATTTTGGAGGGAATATAGAACAGCATGAAGAGAACTTGCTCCAGAGATTTGGAGGAACCTGAAACTCAAGCTATATATTTCTTAAATGTTATTTCTTTAGCAACTTGCACTCAGACCATAAATTTTGCCTACTAACAGTAGTCTCCCCAGATATGAGATAGATAATAATTTCATTTGCACCTTACTATTGGACGGAAGCCCTAACATTTCTAGGAGAATTTGCTAATTTCTTTCAACTGCTATTGCTTTCTACAAAAAAACTACTTCATTAACTTTTAGGAAACTATTAATATGACATTCATTTCAAAATTTGTCTTTTATGTTTATTTTAGCTCTCTGTTGTATTTTATCAGTCACTGGCCTAAATAAAATCTATATACATATATGCCCATGCTTGCTTGGCATTTACTACATAAGCATTTTATTTTTTCACAAAGAAATTTTACAATCCTACAAATAAATAATAAAACATGATTATTTTTATATAATTTTAAATAATCCTATAAGTCAATTAGATTTAACGTTTAGAGTTGTATTTATTATTTACTGCAATTCCAGTGTTAAATGATATCATTTACTTCTATTAATTTTAGAATAACATCAGTGCTTTTTATCTTATAACTTCTCATAATAATTACACAAATGGCCCCTCAGTGATTTTAATAAAATTAGATTTTTAAACAAAGTATTCTTTTTTAAAGTTCAATAAGGTCTGTTGTAATGACCAAATCAGCTATTAACTTAGTCAAATATCTTTATTTATTTATTTGATTTGTCAATTGCTTACAAGATAACAGGTATAAGTATAAACATTGTTTTGAATACATGAGATGGATACGTATAAGAAAAATAAAAAGAAACAATAGGACAGGGACAGTAGGTACGATTGGTGGGCTTATGCATGCCCCTACAGGCCTCTTAGGAAGGGGGTGAGGTCAATAGTAGACAGTCTAAGGTTAAAGTTTTTGGGGTTTGGGGAAGAAACCACAGATTCAGGTAGAGTATTCCAAACATTGACCACTGTGTTGCTGAAGTCATAGTTTCTGCAATCAAGTTTGGAGTGGTTAATCTTGGGTTTGTATCTATTGTATGCTCTTGTATTGTTATGGTTGAAGCTGAAGTATTTGTTGACAGGTAGGACATTGCAATGTATGATTTTATATACTATACTTAGATCAGACCTAAGGCAGCATAGTTCTAGGTTTTCTAGGTCTAGAATTTCAAGTCTGGTGGCATAAGGTATTCTGCAGCGAGTAGAGGGGTGGAGAACTCTTGTGAAATATTTCTGGACTTTATCAACTGTGTTAATATTACGTAATGTGGTTGCCAGACTGATGAGCTGTATTTGAGTATTGGTCTAGCAAATGTTTTGTATGCTCTAGTTAGTTGTGTGATATTACCGGAGAAAAAGCTACGTAGGATTAGGTTAACAACTCTTAATGCCTTTTTGGCTATGTAGTTACAGTGGGCTCTAGCACTTAGATCATTAGGGATACTCCAAGATCCTTGACAGAGTTTGGATCCTCAACAAGGTCTTGACTATTCAGCTTGTATTTTATTTTCTGATTTTTTTGCCAATATGTAAGACAGAGCATTTATTTGTTGAGATTTGAAGTTGCCATTTGTTTGACCATTCTGATACATAGTCGAGGTCTTTTTG
The DNA here is from genome assembly GCF_049901715.1 of Pseudonaja textilis. Taxonomy (NCBI): domain Eukaryota; kingdom Metazoa; phylum Chordata; class Lepidosauria; order Squamata; family Elapidae; genus Pseudonaja; species Pseudonaja textilis. The sequence continues at coordinate 72,614,659 of NC_142008.1, forward strand.
AAGGGTAACAGTAATGTCTGTAGTGTTGAATAGCTTTACATCATCAGCGAAGAGAACACAGTTGCTCTTAATATGATCACAGAGGTCATTTATGCAGAGTATGAAGAGAGTTGGTCCTAAAACACTGCCTTGAGGGACACCACTGTTGGCAGGTACATCTTTGCTCTTAGAATTGGCAGCACACAAGCAAATAACAGAGACAATATCCCCAACATTTTGAAATACCATGTTCCTGCTTCCTTTTTTCACAACATGTCTACTAATATTTGATTGTTACACCAGAAAGACAAACGGAAGATTGTATTTGAAAAAGGACACCATGACTTTATTTCAGTCACTGAGCAGCATTCTGCAAATATTATGAGAATGATACACAATGAAAAGATTTCTGGATGACTTTATAGATGTATTCATGCAGGTTTTCTGGCTGTATTACTGTATAGAAATGTTTTGGTACTACTTTCCTCTGCAAAAAAAAGTCATTCATTATCTAAGTATTGCTATCTCCCTTTAAATGTTAGCAAATGGTGAGATAGGAATGTGTCATCCTTTTCCCCTCCTCCTTACTTTCAGGATGGGGGAAAAAACCCAAGGGATTCTAAGTTCAATACACATTTTTTTTCTCTCAAAGGAAAACCAGATTTGGCTCTTTGCTATATTTAAAATATGTGAAACCTTGAGAAAGACTAGGAACCACAAAGAAGGAAAAGCCTGCACTAGTGAAGTTCTTTAAGATAGATGATACATATTTCAGTTATTTTTGACCAATATATTAATGCATACTTGGTAAACTATGCATTAATATATTGATTAAAAAACCTGAAATATGTATCATAGTTTACCAAGTATGCATTAATATATTGGTCAAAAAATAACTGAAATTGAACCAAACATTAAATACCAAGGAAAATCAAATCAATAAAATAAGCCAAAATGTCCTTGCATGCTCACTAAACAACACACATTCATTTCTTCAAATTCATTTAGAACACTGGCTTTGGAATTCTGAGAATAGTAGAGATTAATTAATTCTGTGGGCTGTTTTGAGGTTAGGAGTCAAGACCAATGAATTAAAGGAAAGAAGGTGGTGATATTTTTTCTTACTATTCATTTACCAGGAAAAGGTTGCTTCACTACTTCGTGCAGAAAACTTGGAAAACTCTTCTTACACTTGAATTAGTTATTAAATGCCGATTATAAATTATTTACCTCAATTATCGCGAATAGAGTAAAACAAGTTTTAAATTTAAAAAAAAAAAAAAAGAATTAGTTATTAATCAACTAATTGGATTCATATGTAATATTTCATTGTGCTGGATTGGCCATGCACATTATATACTAGGATTGAGCAATTAGCAGGCTACAGATGTCTACTAAAACATTTAAAAATTAAAATTGTATTATTATTATCTCTTTTGTTCGTTAAACATGAGACTCAGTCAACTGAACATTTAAAAATGTATCACAAATATTATTAACTGGCACTGATGGTTGAAACGGATTGCTGTTAGCATCCTAGGTATCAACCAAGTATTTTCTTAAAATACTAATAGGAATTTGTAACTATCCTTTGCGAATGCTTTCACAATGCTTCCATTTCCCAGTTCTATTCCTTCTATTTTTTTCTATTTTTCCTCACTGTGCAGTTGGACTGTGTTTGTTGAGTATTGGCTCAAGTTCTGTGGGATGTTTCACATACAGTTTTAAGTCATCCATGTATAATAGATGGTTTATCTTGCAATGTTGGCTTGAGATTTGGTATCCCAGTTTTGTGTTTCATAGGATTATTGGCAGTGGAATTAATGCAATGTTGTACAGTAGTGGCGAAAGTGAGTCCCCTTGGAAGATTTCTCGTCTGATGTTGATTTCACCAATGTTCTCCCTATTTGCTGTTACAATTGTTTTCCATTTTTGCATGTTTGCTTTCAAAAATGTATAAATATTTTTGCTGATTCCAAAGTTTTCCAGACAGGTGTTAATCCACTGTGGGGTACTGAGACAAATGCCCTCTTGTAATCGATCCATGCCATATTCAAATTTGTTTTTCTTCATCTTGCATTTTTAGTACCATTTTGTCAATGAGCAGTTGATCTTTTGTTCCTCTCGATTTTTTATATTTTCCATTTTGTTCTAACAGATACAAACTGTTTTCTATCAGATCATTGTATACTGAATTTGCTAGTATTATTGTAAAAAGTTTGAACATTGTTTGCAGACAAGTAATTGGACGATAGTTGTTTGGTTCTGTGCCCTTTTCTGGATCTTTCATTATCAAGTATGTTCGGCCAGTTGTTAACTATTCTTTGCTTGTTGCATTTTGAAGCATTTCATCAAATTGAGTGGCCATGCGATGATGGAGGCTGGTCAAGTGTTTTAACCATGCAGTTCGTCCAGGCCAGGTGCACTCCAGTACTCGACCTTCTGTGCTTGTTTTGCAACCATGTCAAATGCCCTCTTGACAAATCGATCCATGCCATATTCAAATTTGTTTTTCTTCATCTTGCATTTTTTTAGTACCATTTTGTCAATGAGCAGTTGTTCTTTTGTTCCTCTCGATTTTTTATATTTTCCATTTTGTTCTAACAGATACAAACTGTTTTCTATCAGATCATTGTATACTGAATTTGCTAGTATTATTGTAAAAAGTTTGAACATTGTTTGCAGACAAGTAATTGGACGATAGTTGTTTGGTTCTGTGCCCTTTTCTGGATCTTTCATTATCAAGTATGTTCGGCCAGTTGTTAACTATTCTTTGCTTGTTGCATTTTGAAGCATTTCATCAAATTGAGTGGCCATGCGATGATGGAGGCTGGTCAAGTGTTTTAACCATGCAGTTCGTCCAGGCCAGGTGCACTCCAGTACTCAACCTTCTGTGCTTGTTTTGCAACCATGTCAGTTGTTATTACAATATTTTCCATTTTGTTTTGTGTTGTTTGTTGTTGAATATATTTGATCCAGGGTTCAATTTTGTTGTATTCCACTGGGTTTTCTCACAGTTTTTTTTTCAAAAGTTCAAAGTTTTTTCTTTACATTGGTGAACATTAGTTTGGACCCGATTATCATCAAGGGACTGGTAGAAGAGATGTTGGTTTCTTCTGAACTGGATATTTTCACAATATTGTTTTATTTGTCCTTTGTATATTTCAATTTTCTTTGCTGTTGCTATTACACATTATTTTAGTTCTTCCATGATTTCCATATTGTTTTTTCCTCCAGGTTGTATTTTTTGTATAAACTATTTTTCAGCTTTTTGTTCTTTAGTTTCCTTCTTTCAAGTACTTCAAATTGCTGATATCCCCTCGTAGTTTTATTTTCAAGTTGAATTTTCCATTTTGTTGTTCCAGTGGGTTCTTTTTTGGCATTTTATAACCCAGTCCTGCAGGTATAATGGTAGCTGTGCTCTATATTAGTTGGTTGGTTTCATATAGCATCCTGGATGGGATGGAAGTTAAAATGTTGTACATGGCAGTTAACAGATCTTTCACTCTTTTGCTGTGCACTTTGCAAATGGTAGGTAGTCTTTTTTTTGTATGTTTTCTTTGATGTGGTTTTCAATCTTTTTTTTCAGCATTTTTGCTAGATCACTTAGCTCTACACTTTTGAGTTATTGCACAAGATGATCTTCATCCTGTATGTTGGTTTCTTCCACTGGCTAGTCAGTTTGTTCAGGTGTTGGAGTAGTTTCTTCAGCTTGTTCATCATTATTTGTTGTTTTTTTAGCCAATATTTCTAGATGTTTCATTTCCACATCTGTGAAAACTTTATTACAGATGATGAAACACATTTGATTTATTAATCTTTGTTCAGTTATGTCACTTTCTGGATGTTTTTCCTTTCACAGTTGCATCATTCTTTTTTGAAATCCCCTGATTCTTGCTTTTGCCTGGTAGTAATATTTGATGATTTCTCAATTTTTCAATGTATTGCTGCTGCTGCTGCTGATGTAATTATTATTATAATACACAAAAAATAACAACGTACACAGAAAATGAATAACTATACTGGGTTTCGTATCACAAATCACTAATTGAACACTTCCCAAGCATTTAGGTGATGTAGCAGCAGATTATGCGGGCAGATCCCAATAAGGTGGCCTTCTGCAGCTGACCAATGGTGATCTTATCAGCACCAATTGTTTTTAAGTGCTTGCCTAGGTCTTTAGGCAGAGCACCCAGTGTGCCAAGTACCGCTGGAACCACCTGCACTGGTTTATGCCGGAGTCTCTGCAGTTCGATTTTCAAATCCTGATATCTGGTGATTTTTTCAAGTTGTTTCTTGTTGATTCTGCTGTCACCAGGTATGGCAATGTTGATGATCCACACTTTCTCCACAAATCCACCCTCATTCAAATCAAAAGTCTCTAGCCGCATCTCAGAGAAAAGTAAATTGGTTTATTAGAATTTGCCGTGTTGGTGCATGGCTAGGTGCAGCCGTTACTAAATCACATCATACATTTCCACCTTGACTCTGATCTTTCCCCCACCCCCTGGATGTGACTTCTCCAATGGGACACAACCACCTCCAAGAGTCATCCATTATGCTCGCCAATAACCTTCTTATGCTCCAACAACTTTGGGCTGCCGTAGTGATTATCTAGGCATTTCAAGAATGCCTTTTTTTCCCCCACTCCCTTTTTCTGGCAACTAAAAAGACCAAAGGAGTATCATTTTAGTTGAAATGGGGTATTGTGTTCCAAAACTTTTCAGTCTGTATTCAGAAGTCCCACAGTAGTTTTGCATGCTCATTTCCGACCACTTTCTCAGGCTTATGATCCCACCAGTTCTTTGCTACAGGCAGACAAGTTCCAGTGGACCATCTGAGCGACTATGTTGTGATGTTGTTTGTAGTCAGTCTGAGCAATTGTCTTGCAACAGTTTCCAACGAGGACTAACAGAAAGCCAGTGCTGCTCCATATTTTTCCTTTTGGAGTAGAAGTCTAAGACAGTGCAATAGGGTTCATTTGATGGTTATGGCTGAAGGTACTGATCCAGAATGGATGGTGGAGGAAGGCACTGAGGTGGCTGAGGAAGTGGGAAGAATGGACAGGAGCTGCAGGCTGCTGGAGAGAAGGAACAAAGAGAAGTGCAGTTAAGTGAACCCAGCCACATTCAAAAGGAGAACAAGGAAAAGAAACATCAGCAACAGGAATGAATGCTGGACTGGAGGGTTAAGCATTGGCCTGGATCTGAGGAAAGCCAGTGGGCAGTACCAGGAACTGAGACGCTAGAGATGTTAAGGGCTCAGTTTGGAGAGGTGACTTTAAAAGAGACAACTGACAGGGGTACTTCAGAATGGAAGCAAGCATTACATTCCAGGAGAGACCCTTTATTTATGTCCAGTCCATTGGGGCTCCAAGAGTTCAAGGTTGGGAGAAGATTGGACTGGTCAGATTTACCTTCTAGAAGATTGGATGACATGCAGGGTAGTGAGGAAAAACAATATTTAACAAGACCCCGTTCATTAGAGTGACAGGATATGGGTTATGGAGCTCATTGGGAAGGGCCAACATAAGGGAGGTGGGGGGGCCGTCCCTTAACTGCAACTTTTGATGGTACTGCAAATAAAGTTGCTATATTTTGGGGTTAAATACTAAATCATTTTGACTTATATGGCCAATGTTATCCCTCACATTGGCCTATGGTAGTTGTCATTACAGGGATATTGGTAGGAGAAGCTCCTGAGTGGGGAGCTGATTTGTATCGCCATAGGGCAGATGAATTTGGGGATATTGGCCAGTTTCTGGCTGCATTGAGAACCCATTTCAAAGACAAGACAGCAGATAAACAAATGGAGCAGGACCTGTTGGTTGTCAAACGAAAGGGTCGTACAACCCGAGAGTATGTAAATGAATTCTGGCGAGTGGTTAGTAAACTCCTTCCTTACCAGAGAGTTTGTGGATCCATTTATTTAAAGAAGGATTAGATCCTAAATTGAACCAGGCTTGCTTATATCGAGGTTTGCATACAACATTAACAGATTGATATCAGGTGGCTATTGAATTAGATGATGGATTGTGTCGCTTGAATCTGAGGCTTGAAGGACTTACACCACCATGTAGGACTATGTGTTTGGTTACAAAGCCCATGACCAGACTGACCCTGAGATAAAGTGGCAGAGAGACATTTAGGTGTTTTTGGTGTGATAGACCTGGACATTGGGCTATGGAATGTCCTGTATCACCATTGACAGTGATGAAGGATCCCCAAGTGATTTTATCTCTGCAATGAGCTAAACTGGGCAAAAGAATTACAAGAGCATATTCAATTAGTAAGGCAGGTGCTCAAGAAATTATTAGATGCCCAGCTCTTTGTAAAATTATCAAAATGTGAATTTCATACTCAACAGCTGGACTATCTTGGTTATCTTATCTCTGAACAGGGCATTGAAATGAACCCCAAGAAGGTGGAAGCTGTGTTAAAATGGCAGGCTCCGACTACCAGGAAACAATTGCAAAGTTTCTTGGGGTTTGCAAACTTTTATAGACAATTTATACCACGCTTTGCTGATATTGCTCTGCCATTGACTGATCTACTGTGGATCAAATCTACTGGTATTGAAAAACCAAAACTGGATACTATTTTACCATGGACAGCAAAATGTCAAATAGCTTTTGATAATTTAAAGAGTCTGTTTGCTCAAGAGCCAGTATTGAAACACCCAGATTCAAATCTACCATTTGTCAGTCAAGCAGATGCCAGTGATGTAGCGATGGGAGCTGTTTTGTTACAAAAGAATGTGGAGGGAGTGTTACAACCGTGTGCTTATACCTCTTGAAAATTTAGTCCAGCTGAATGTAATTGGGCAATTTGGAAGAAAGAAGCTTTTGCCATTTGCTGGTCTTTACTTACCTGGAGACATCTACTGGAGGTGGGGGGGGGGGTCCACAGCCCTTTGACGTATGGACTGATCATAAAAACTTCAGAATCCACACCAGTTGTCACCAAAGCAGGTTCAATGGGCGTTATATTTCAAACAGTTTTATTTCATATTAAAATACGTTCTGTTGGGAAAGAACTTTATGGCAGATGCCTTATCATGAGTTCCTCAGTATAAGAGTCAGTGAGATAATATAGTTCAATCACTCATACCATGTGCTGATCGGGCTGACTCGTTATGAACCACTATACTTGCAACTGATTTGCCTACAATATTGGCAGAAGATCAGTGGTTGTTCAACAATAAGAGCCAGATAGATATGAGAAATGGTATCACGTGGTGAGGAGATAAGATATATGTGCCTGACCATCTGAGATCGATAGTGTTAAAATGTTGTCATGAAGTTAAACAAGCAGGGCATTATGGGTTTTTAAAAACCTTACATTTAGTGAAGCAACAATTTTGGTGGCCAGGTATGAGAACAAATATAGAGAGTTATGTGAAATCATGTCCCACTTGTATAGTAATTAAAACAAAAATTGGAAAACTGGCAGGTTTACTGCAAACCATATCTGAGCCAATGAAACCCTGGCAAGACATTGGTATGGATTTCATAGTTGAATTACTGGATAATCATGGGTACACTGTTATATGGACTGTGATTGATTTGTTTTCCAAGCAGGCACATTTCATTCCCTGTAAAGGATTACCTTTGGCTAGAAAATTAGCAGATTTGTTTATAAAACATATATACAGATTACATGGCATGCCTTGCAGAATCATATCAGATAGGGGAGTACAGTTCACTGCAAAATACTGGTGAGAATTTGTACATCTGATTGGGTCAACACAAGGGCTGAGTACAGCCTATCATCCATGTACTAACAGGGTGGCTAAAAAGGCTAAAGCCTCCATTGAGCAGTACTTGCAATGTTACATTAATTATCAACAGAGTAACTGGGTAGACCTGCTCCTGTATGCTGAAATAACAATATGGTGCATAGCAATACCGAGTATTTCTCATTTCATATAGTTAGTGGTATGGAATTCGTACCAATACCTGAATGGCCTCATAAGAAACAAGAGTTAGGTACTGCTACCACATGGGCAGATAATACACAGAAACAATGGGAAGTGGTCCAACTTGCATTGAAAAGCAGAATATAAAATCCAAGCTCATTAAAAAAAAGATCTGCACAAATTCAACATAATGTGGGAGACACACATACACTTAGGTCTAACTAGTAAAAAACTGGGACCGAAATATATTGGGCCATTTATAGTGGTATGAGTAATAAATCCTGTCATTGTCAGTCTTCGACAACATTCCTGTTTTAAGAGAGTTCATCCTGTGTTTCACATCAGTCTTCTTAAACCTGCTGATATGAACAGACAAGAACCTAGGTTAAAAACTCCAGGTCTGGTTCATGATGACAATTATGAGATTGATGAAATATTGGATTCCAGTTGTAGACGTGGAATACTACAATATTTCGTTGCTGGAAAGGCTATCCAATAACAGACGCATCATGGATACTGCATAGTGATGTATCCGCTCCTCGCTTATGGTGACAGTTCCATATAAAACACCCCACAGAAGTGGGTGGGAGGGATGAAGTGGGATTTATACATAATGGTAATCATATTCTCTCTGTTACAGACAGAACCATGGTAGAGGGGGCCACCTGTTGGACTTCAACTATCTTGCCTGTTTGTCACATGGTGTGAAGCCCAACACATTGCAAACCAAGTCAACCGCCCGACAGGGACTTGGTTGGGGGGGTTATTGCTCCTGCTGTTTTCTCACTCCTGCTGTTCCTGACCTGTCATCCATTCCCAACATGGCATCAGTTGCCCAGTGCAACGGAGAACTGTTCTGGACCATGGCTTTGTTGCAGTGATCCATAATCATGCAGTCACATGATGTGCGGAGCGAGGTGTAGAGAGGCTCAGGGAGGTTTGGGTTATTTGGCTGTTCGGAGGCTCCGCCTTGAGGCTGCTGCTGATTTCCTGCAATTAGGGCACACGCCAGGAGGACAGGTGGGGAGAGCAACCAGCGGTGGGCAAGGGTGGTTTGTGAGTGTGAACAACTGTTAGAAGTAGTTGCGATTAGCACTGCGGGGTGGAGGCATGAGGGGTTAATAAGGAGGGTGGATGTTAGCTTAGATGAAAAGGGAGGGACTGGTTAATAAATGGCGCTGAAAGGCAGTTGCTTTCAGCACTGGCTTAACTTGGGATTGCTATTGTTGCCTAGTTGGAGGAAATGAATTATAATAAACAAGTCTTTCCACAAAAAAACGTGAATAACGTTTATTAGCAGAGTTTCTACAGTTTCCAATGAGGACTAATACTTCCTATTTTTTGTGTTTTTTTCTTTTTTTTTAAATAAAAGTTTTTGTTTTTTAAGACAAACATATACAAACAAAACATAAAAACATAGAACCATCTTCCATTTTATATACATACTGTGTGTCAGGTGGTTACAAATTTTTTGTGCTATCCTTTCATAGTCATTACTCAATTTATATAATTTTTCACCTTGTCAAAGTAACATATGCTTATATATTTATCAGTTCTTAATCATCCATGACTGAACTATTTATTCCATCATTTTATACGAGATATTTCAAATTTTATTTTAAAATTTATATTGTACTTTCATCCAATGGTTATATATATCTATATTGTGTTTTATATCAATCTATTGAACTTCTATTACAAAAATATCTAATCTATTACATTACCATATCTTTTTGTCCAACCATTTATAAAACAAATCCCATATCATATAAAATTGATTATCTTCTTGCTCTCTAATTTCAAATGTCAATTTACTCATTTCAGCACAGTCCATAATTTTCTTAACTTCCTCCTGCAAAGGTATTTTTTCATTCTAGCTGCTGTTAAGAATTAACAATCAAATATTTCAGCTCTTTATTGTATATTTCCAGTATAATTCCCAATAAAAAGATCTCTGGTTTAAATTCTATGTGTTGTTTTATCATTTTTTTCAACCATGTGTGGATTTTAGTCCAATATCTTTTTGCATCCGAGCATGTCCACCACATGTGGTAATATGAACCAGGTATCTGATGACATGTCCAACATTTATCCGATTTGTTCTTAAACATTCTTGCAATTCTCGTCGGGGGTAGGTGCCACCTGTAAAACATCTTATACAAATACTTTCTATTGTTGACCTCCATCAAAGCTGATTCAGCATTGTCTTTCACATAATCTGGCAGACCATGCTTCTCTTCTTCGAGTGTCTGATTCACTTGCAAAAGTCATCTGCCATCTACTTTTCTGGGCAAACTACACGGGTAGTTTTCTGGATAACTACACAGGTAGTTTTCTGGGTAACTACACGGGTGCAGCACATAGTGTATGGTCATCAGTTTTCTTTTTTTCCTATCTAGGCTGTCCAGCACTGCCTGTGTCCAGTTTACAATCCCAGCAGTATATCTGATTATGGGTATGGCCCAGGTATTTATAGCCAGTTTGCTTTTTAGAAGTTTTCTGACCCTGTATTCTTTGTTGGCCACATTTTTCACTTGCCCATGCTTGACATTGTCCAGCTGCAGTATGCCCAAGTATTTGTAGGCTTCAGGTTGGTGGCACTTGATGGTTTGTCCATTGGGCATTTCGTTTCTATCACCGTCTATGATTTTTCCTTTCCTTAGTGCCACTGTCGCACATTTGTCAAGGCCGAACTCCATGCTGATGTCAGTGCTGAAAATTCAAACTGTAGTGACTGGATTTCGATTTCTGATTTTCCATATAACTTCTGATCATCCATGTATAGCAGGTGAGAAATTTTCTGTGAATTTTTAGTAGTCTGATAACCCAGGTTTGTTTTCTGTAAAATTATTGACAGGGAGATCATGGTGATGATGAACAGCAGAGGTGACAAAGAATCATCCTGGAAAATCCCTCTTTTGATGTTGACCAGTCTGTAGCTTTCACTTCTAGTAAACAGTTCTGTTTTCCAGTGCTTCATCGCATTTGCAGTGAAAGTGCCAATGTATTTGCATATTCCGATGACATCCAGGCACTTGATGATCCAGCTGTGAGATAGTGAATCAAATGTTTTCTTGTAGTCAATCCAAGTTGTATGCAGATTTGTTTTTCAGCTTTTGCAGTTCTCTAGAATCATTTTGTCAATCAGGAGCTGATCTTTTGTGCCTCTGCTTCCTTGTTTGTTTCCTTTCTGCTCTACTGGCAAGATGTTATTTGCTTCTAGGTAGTCCTGGATCCTGTCAGCTATGATGCTGGTCAGCAGTTTGAACATAGTTGGCAGACACGTTATTGGCCTGTAATTTGCAGGTGTTGCTCCTTTTGCTGGATTCTTCTGTATCAAGTAGGGTTCCTAGCTGTTAATCATTCACTGATGTTTCCTGTCTACAGCATTTCATTGAATTGTTCGGCCATTTTTCCATGCAGGCTGGTCAGGTATTTGAGCCAAAAGCTATGCAGTTGATCATTGCCAGGTGATGTCCAGTTCTTGACTTTTTCACTCTGTTGCTTATCATTTCAGTAGTTATTTCCAGTTGGTCCATTTTGTTCCTGGAGAATTTTATCTCAAAGTCTCTGGTCCACCCAGCATTTTTGTTGTAACATTTCTCAGTCTTACACAGGTCTTTCCAAAACTGAGTCATTGCCATTTTCTCAGGTTTTTCAATTTTCGTATCCCCCATCTGATTCAGACTCTGATAGAACCATCTTTGGTCTGATTGGAACAACTGATTTTGTTTGTACTGGATGACTCTGGCTTGGTATCTTTCAGTTTTTCTTGCTGTTGCTGTTATCTGCTGTTTCACAATTTCCAATGCTTTGTCAATTTTTCTTATGCTGAGCCCATATTTTTTATCAGATGTTTCTTGATCTTGCTGTCCTTCAGTTTTTTCTCCTGCAAATGCTTCGAGTTGGTATTTAAGTCTGATAAATTCAGATTTTCCAAATAGCGAGGCAGCCCTTTAGGTATTGCTCCAAGGGCTCCAGTTACAATTGGGATAACACATGATTTCTTTTTCCAAAGTCGCTCAACTTCAATTTGTAAGGCCCGATACTTTGTGATTTTTTTCTTGTGTGTCTACAATTCATGCATCACCAGGTATTGCAATGTCAATGAACCAACCCTTTTTCTTTTCAACTATTGTTATGTCAGGTGTGTTGTGGGCCAAGTGCCTGTCCATCTGAATTCTGAAGTCCCACAAGATCTTGACTTTTTCATTCTCCAGAACCTTCTCAACCTAATGTTCCCAATAGTTGTTACTATACTCAAATCCAAACTATTATTATTATTATTAAACCTTTGAGGTCATTTCAGTACTCTGAAATGATATATCTCATAAACAGCACCAATTCAAGGTTAAGATTAAACAAGACTCCAATAGGTTCATCACTGTCTGGAAGAAGTAGACATGCACTTTGAAAAGTTTCTCATGTTATCTTGATGCCCTCCGTGAACCCTTCATCACTTCTGCTGAAAATGAACAACTGTCTTTCCTGCCATTTTTAAGTAGAATTACATAAAAACTAAAAGAAAACTCTTGCATAAATTGTATCTAGCTTCCAAAAACCTTATTCACCTCAGAAAGTTATTTTTAAATTCTTTCCTTGCCATACATAACACAGTGCTGTTCACTTTGTATCATTGTCTATTACAATATGACTCCTTGCCCAGAGGAGATGCCTGTCTGTATTGTAGCATTGCTGGTATGGTTATTCCTATACTGGCACTGAGCCTTGAGAAAAAAAGCAAATAGCAATGACAAAATATATTCCAATACTTAGCCTGGAACATAGTAAAACATAGTCATGGGGGAAAAATAGATTGAAGCATTAGGATTCACACTAATACCATTTCTGTTAGGAAGCATACACTTTCCAAACTAGATATCATTTCTCATGCTTCTCTGTTTGCTTCTCCTCTTGTTACTTTTTATATCTCCACAACCTCTGTTTATTTCCCTTCTTTTTTTTCAGCAGTGGTATATTACCATTTGACTAGTTGGGTTATTCACTATTGGTACCTGGCCACATGGTATTTTGAAAGCTTCCACTATCACTTGGTTGAGTGGAATTAACTAGTGGTTGTAGGTCAGAAACTTACGCAACAATATATTGTATTGAAATCATAAGGCATTATTGTCCTCTTGCTATTCAAATTAAATTTTCACACTTTCTCTTCATTTGTAGTGCAGTCCTGTTCCTCATCTCTTTCATAGAGTAAACTTAAATTTTGGAGATTAGCTTAAATCCAGACTTCCAAGAAATGACAAATGAGCACAAATTGTCCCTGGTGTATTATTTACTTGGTCTGAGGCACTAGGTATAAACTGTTAGATTGTAAACAAAGTACTTTCTTTTAACCTGTGTTTAAATGCAAACACAGATGTTCATAGACGTAGGCGCATTTCCTGGAAACATGTCAATGTACTCAGAAGAAAAGGAATGAAAACATCTGTTTTGACTTATGTCCAACACTAGAAGTTTGGACCATGTCACTTATGTCTTGTTTGCTTGATGTCCTTAACCGGGGTGTTCAGATGTCCTGTTTTCTGCTGCTGCATCAAGAATAGAGCAACAGAGTTCTAATCGCATTTTTTAAAAATTATAAGGGCAGAGGAAGGTCCAGTTGTTTATTTTGGAAGTACACTTAACAGCAAATATTTTATTAGTTCATTCTGGCAACTACTTCTATATAGAGAAATGTGTTTTTTCCAGTAGCCACAATGGAATTATATAAATTATATTTTATATAAAACTGATTGAGAATGCCGGTGATATGTGGCTTGTCACAATCCTCTCTAGCTGACAGAAATCTCCAAGATGTCAAACAAAATCACTTTCTCAGCCCATATTTCCACAATTCTTTTTATAAGGAGGTGATAGATTGAACCATGCAAGCAAAACATATTGGGTACAATAAACTCTTAATTAAAGATATTGATACAAAACACTTTTCCTTTCCTAGCATCAGGAGGATAGATGGCAGAAACTGTGGAATGTCAATACATTACTAGAGTATTCACTGCTGGGGTGCAATCTTTTCAGGCCTTAGTAATTTCTTTTTCCCCATGAAAAAAAACCAATCCATTTAAAGTCCAATACCACTTTTTATCTGTTTTTAGGATATAATTGATATATTATTAGTATAGTATATTATTCATGCTTAATTAGAAACAAAACATAGATGGGAAAAGAGAAAGCATGGAAATGTTGTAAATGATAATCATATACAGTATTTCAGTATTTCAGTATTTTATTTTATCATTTTTAAAGATTTAGGCACCACCCAACTCCCAAATGATTCTAGGTGGCTCATAAAATGAAATACTTTTTATTTTATTAAACTAAAGGGACTAATGGACTTTTTAGACAAATTCTTTTCTTTCTCCAAAATTGAAATCTGCTTTCTACTCATGTACAGAAATGAACACAACTGGATTCCTACAGACATCAGGTAGAAGGACTTTTCATGTAGATGTACAGAGGCACCCACATCCCATTTATCTTGTGACACCTTCTATACTTTTACTATTCAACAGCTTTTTTGATACAGGTGATATTGTTGTGGCTTTACTTCAAAATATAGCCATGTTTGCCTAATGTTGGTGGAAGCAAGTAGACAGACATATAAATATTCTAAATAAAATAAATACATAAATCAAAATACATAAATCAAAACAAATGATAAAGATTCATATAGCAATCCTAAAGATTAAAAAACTTTGTAGCATTATGCTATATAAACAAGGATGAATGAAAGCAATGAAATATATGCCATAGTTTTAAAGGTAATCGATGGATGAAATAACTTCAATTACTCAATCATTTAAGTAGCTTCAAACCTGAGGGATACAATTCAAGCACATATATAAACATTACATGCAGAAGACTGTGTTGGAGTAGTATATCTCAGCTTCTTGGATGCAATATTGTTTAACAATAGTGGAGGCCTAAAAAGTTAAATATGTTCCTATTCCAACATGAAATCTAACTCTGGCCAAGTAAATGCTATTAAGACCACTTTTCAATTCTTGTAATTTTTTCCCCTGTAGCTTTACTTTGCTGTAATATTGTCTGTAAAATAACCAAATGTTCACAAAAATGCTTTAAAGTACCAATATTCTATCTTCTGCATGCACCCTACAACTTGTTGGGTTTATTATTTTCATTTTATATTTACAGTAATTCCATCTTTCATTTCAACAGTGTGTAGACTGGGTACATATGTCTTGTGCTAACAATTATAATTAATACTTTTCTTACCTATATAACAATAATCACATTTTCTTTATAACCATTATTTCTTATATCTATTATTTTTAACAATATTCATCTATTCCATTTTAACTTGTTTTATTTTCCAACCATTGATAAAATAAATCCCATACCATGTAATACTCCATTACTTCTTTTTCTTTAATTTCTATTCAGAGTCACTCATGCCCTAGTCACTTCCCATCTTGATTATTGCAATGCACTCTATATGGGGCTCTCTTGAAGAGCATCTGGAAGCTCCAGTTGATACAAAATGCAGCAGCCCACATGGTTTTGTGCAGACTTTGGTATGCACATGTGTCACCTCTCCTGCGGGAGCTGCATTGGTTGCCGATTTGCTTCCGGGTGCAATTCAAGGTGCTGGTTGTCACTTTTAAAGCCCTTCATGGCTTGGGATCGGGTTATCTGAGGGAATGTCTCTTGCTGGTCACATCTACCTGACTCATTAGAGCAGGGAGGCAGGAATGTTGTGGGTTCCATCCCTGGTGGAGATACACCTGGTGGGACCCAGAAGAAGGCCCTTCTCTGCGGTGGCTCTCTCTGGAATATCATTCCCCCAGAGATTAGAATGCCCCCCCAACTCTAGCACTCTTTTGGAAGGCACTGAAGACCTGGTTTTGCCAGGCAGGGGGTGGGAGTTGGGGGGTGATTTTTTATTTTTTCATTTTTTCCAGATTTTGTTCAATTGTACTTTATTAATTTATTTGATTCTTTTTGTTAGTTTTATTGTTTTTTATTTTTGTTTTTTGTTTTAAATATGGTTTTACATTGTGTAAGCTGCCTCAAGTCACATGGGTGAATAGGCAGCAATATAAATTAAATAAATAAATGCCAGTGTTAATCTGTTCATCTCTGCACATTCAAATATTTTCTCAATTACTTTTCCTTCTGCCAGTATCTTATTTCTTTTCCAATTTTGAGCAAATATAATTCTAGCTGCTGTTAATACATGAATAATTAAATATGTTTCTTCTTTACTGTAACCTTCAGGTACCATCCCTAATAAAAATATTTCAGGTGTCAGATCTATATGTTGCTTTATCATTTTTTCCAACCATGTGTGTATTTTTGTCCAATATCTTTTAGCTTCTGTACAAGACCACCACATATGGTAATATGTTCCAGGTGTCTGGTGGCACTTCCTACATTTGGCTGATTTATCTTTGAACATCTTTGGCAATTTTGCTGGTGCATAGTGCCATCTATAAAATATCTTATTCAAGTTTTCTTTATATGCTGTCAATATTGTTAATTTATAATTCCTTTCCAATAACCTCTGTCATTTATCTAATTCTATGGTATTTGCAAAGTTTTTTGCCCATCTTTCATCATTTCCTTTACTTGCTCTTCTTCTAATTTAACACCTAGTAAATAGCGATACAATTTTTTGATCAACTTATCTTCTGTTCCTTTTAATGTTTTATCCAATTTTGTCAACTCCTTATAAATACCTTCAGCTTTAATATCTTTTTCATATCTTGATTGTATTTGCATATATGAATACCAATGCATTTCAACTCCTTGTTCATTCATTTCTTGTTTTGTTTTGAGTTCACCCTTTTCATCCAATATATCTTTATATCTAGCCGTAGTTCCCATTTTACAAATATTTGGATGTATAAATGCTTCCATTGTCGATAAACAGACTGGGATTTTCATATAATGTTGTTCTCTAGTTTTTTTCCCCATGCTAATAGCAAAGCATTCCTAACCATATGTCTCTGAAAGTATAGAAATGCATGCCCAGTTGCAAATCACGCCCCTCCAACGTCAACAACCTTCTATTTCTTAATGTAATCCATTTTTTCATCCAGGTTAATACCGTATATTTCCCAATTAGATAATTCTAACCCTTCTCTAGTTCTCGCATCCTGTACCATTTTAATATTAATTCTTGCTTTCTTCCCTTGCCATATATACTTCAGTACTATTTTGTTAATATCTTCAAAATATTTTTTCTCCAGTTTTATCAGGATTGTTTGTACCCTATAACAATCATGCAGGACATTTTCTTTCTTTCTTTTTAAACAAGTTTTATTGATTTTACAAACAAACAAACAAAACACAACATCATTAAACATTAAAAACATAAAACTTCTTTCCATTGTAGATCCTTACAAGGCAGATAACATATTGCTTTATATCACGTACTTATA
Organism: Pseudonaja textilis; assembly: GCF_049901715.1. Classification (NCBI taxonomy): domain Eukaryota; kingdom Metazoa; phylum Chordata; class Lepidosauria; order Squamata; family Elapidae; genus Pseudonaja; species Pseudonaja textilis. The sequence continues at coordinate 72,631,980 of NC_142008.1, forward strand.
ATTTATCCCATTTCCATATAAACACGTAAATTCCCTTTACCAAATTCCACATTGTTTCTCTTTAATCATTATTCAATCATATTTCCTTTCTGATTTATCTGCTATCCAGTCATCAACTTTATATTTTCCTCTGGCTTGTTTATAATTATTCTCATCTAGTCTTCCTCCGAGATTTTATTATTTAATTCTTAATTAAACACACACACATAAAACATAGACATAAAAACATAAAACTTTCTTCTAGAAAGTAACTTGGCCCCAGATTACCTCTTTTTGTATGGACTCAATTGTATTCACGCTCTTCTTATATACCATTACCCATCTTATTTACCATTCTATATCTATTATATAACTCCTCTCCACTTTTACCTCATCTTAATTCTGTTTTATATATTTAATCTTGCTTTTTAAAAAAATATTTTTATATCTTTTGTCCATTTCTCCATATACATCTGTCTCATTTCCAATTTAAGAAAGAATAGTTTCCCTGAATCACTAATCGAGTATGATGCCTTTCTATCATTCCCCTAAGTTAAAATTTAAAATAACACCTAAATCCCAATCAGATTCTGCTTAGTACATTCTACTATTTCAAAAACCAATACTACATTAATAAATCCATAACAATCAACACATTAATCCATTAAACTCTATATTCAAACTAATATTTTAAACATTCCCTTTAGTATTTTATTAAAACTTATTATCATTCATTATTAAACCTTTTAAAGTTATACCTTGATATTTTAGTCTTTTATTAGATCTTTAAAAGTTCTGATTATCTACTTATAATACAAATACCACTATTACAATACTCATGTGTACTTTGCAGAATCCCCCCTTTTTTTTAAAAAACCCATATATTACCCATTATCCCTGAAAATGTTTCCTTATCTCCATCTTGTCTTATATCTTTTGTAACTTTTTTTCCCTTTTCCCTTTCCTTCTTAGCCCGCCTAAACTTTTTACCCCCTCCTCTCCAAACCTCTGTCTTCTTGGTTTCCCCTTTCTGTTGCATTCCTCTTTCCTTTTGCTTTCTAGCATTCTGTTGTTTTTGCATCTTCTTTTTGTCTTTCATAAACATTTTTTTATTTCTTAAGTCCTTCCTTTTCGCTCCTCTCTTTCTCCTTTCTTTCTTAGTCACACTGTTTAGTTCATTAAAAATGGCTTCTTCTTCCTCGGCTTCTTTCAGCTGTTGTTTAATTTGCTGACACATGACAAGCGCCATATCTAGGAAACAAAGGGCTTCTCCCATAACATCTTTGCCTTCTTTCTTTATTTTTAAATATTGTTTTTTTAGTTCATCAAGAGATAGAGCCATTTTAAACTGTTTCTTCTTCTCTTTCTGTATCCTCTTCTTAAACCAGTTATTTCCAAACTTAAAACAGTTCCCAAAAGTCCCAAAGTCCCACAGTCATCAAACAGTCCAGGCAGAGTACAAGCTTCTTTTTACAATTTCTCTTCTAGGGGTGAAGTCAAATTAGGGAAAGAAAAAACATCCAATCTGTGCTTTAAGTCTTTCTTATAATTAATTTCTATTCTCTTTATCTTCAAGGCATCTCCTCCAGCAAAGTCTTAGAGTAAAAATTTGTTTTCCCAAGCCTCTCCCTTCCCACTTATAACAAAGGAGTTTAGGTTCCCTTGTCCATTTGTTAATTCCATAAGGGAGGGAGAGTAACTTCCCCTTTTCGTCACTTTTCTTCGCAGCTGAAAACACCAATCGGGAACATTATAGCTTCCAAGTCATTACTTTCCCAGGTGTTAAATATATCCTTAAGGTCCCAGTTCGACCAAGAAAAAACTTTCTTTAAAAAAAAAGAAAACTCCTTCTCCCTCCTGCACATTCTTTATCCAATTGCCGGCTTCTTTATGGTGGCCATAAAAGACCACCGCTGCACCGTCTTGAGAGAAGGGGGTTATTGCCGGCTGGGGGGTTGCGACACCCCTCACCCCCGTTCGGATCCCCTCTATCTTCAGCTGCCCCAACAGGGCAGCCTTAGCCTCCAAATCCGTCCAGGATCGGAGGCACCAGGCGGCGAGCAGCACAGCAGGGATCACAGAGAAGGCGAATCCCTGCTGTCACCGAAGCTGCAACCGGAAGTCAGACATTTTCTTAAATCCTTATATGGGCTTTCCAAATTTGCTTCTGCTACCAGATTCCAGCTCTTAAAACCTTCTGTGGTCTTGAACCCTTTTAATTTGCATCTTTCATAACCATGAAATAGCATATAAAAATATTATTGCAATACTCTAAAGATACATGTTCCCTATTTCCTGCAACATCTGTTTATGTAACATGTATTTCCTATGTCATTTATTTTGGTTTTGTTCCTAAAGTGTTCTTTGTCTCTTAAAACCAGAGGAAATTAATGGAGATCCTTCACCTATAATGAACAAAAAGATGAAAAACAAGTATGAAAAAACCCACCAAAGAAAACTAAGCACACTTTTCCTATTTAAAACAATAACAATGAAGATGATGAATGATAGTCAGGGGTAAGATTCTACTGATTTGGACCAGTTTGGGTGAACCTCTTGCCCCTAAGATCAGCTGGTAGCAAACCTGTTCGCTGCGACGAGCATGTGAGCCCACCCGCCCCTGCTCTTTCCTGTGCTTTATTTCCTTTGTTTAGAGCACAGTTGATTCACGTGGCAGAGCAGTTTGCCATGCCTCAGCTGTTTTATTCACAGGGATTGCAGTAGAAGGTAAGTATTAGAGCTTTTTAAAATGTGGAGCGGGAGCAGAGTGTTGCATGCATGTGCAAAGAGCAAAATCACTGAACCAGTATTTATACCCGTGGAATTCCATCCCTGATGATAGTCCGTTACAAACAATAGCATTTTTTATTTTTGCCAAAGGCTTCCTTAACCTTTTTTCAATCAAAGAACACTTCAGAAATTTTGAAAATTTACTGTAGGTCTATGGTAAAATAGGTACGGAGGTCTTATTCATTCATCAAATGTCAGCGAGGGGAACATAACCTGAATATATTCAACAAAATACCATTTGCTAATCCCTCAAAGCTTCCCTGAAAATGTTCCTCACTTTTGTTCCTTTCTTCTTTTTCAGAACATACTAGAGGTATGCACTGTGTTTTGAATTCATAATGTTGCAAGCTCAGAATGTTCCAGTCAGTCTAACAATGTATCTCTGTGAGAACTTACAGTAAGTTTCAACAGTATCTACTGAGGATAAAGTAAAATAATGTGCATAGTGTTTTAATTTACTTGAAATGCTCTTATTGTGGTCTATAAGCCAAAGTTGCTCAGTCCAAACAGATGTTAAAAGGTTTAGGTATTGTACTTTTCCAATATACTCAAAAGTTTTTTTCTTTCAAGGAACAAAATAAAAAATACTATAGCAATTTCCAGTGAAACTAAACTGTGGCCTTCATTAAAATTAACATAGGTAGAGTTAGAATTATAGTCCAGTTGCAGAATTAAAATGCTGCATTTAATTTCTTTTCCATATATAATAGCATATTTGAATGGGTAACCTAATTAGGAAGTGGGATGGAATGACTTTTAATATCAATGCTTATATTTGAAGACAAAGATATATTTCAGATTGATATTATTGATATTCCAAATATAATATATCAAGCCATATTTCTCTCTATACCACTCACAGATTCATGTTCAAGAGTACTGAAACAAAGGCTTGGCCAAGAGATATCTAGATATTTTGTTAGATAAGGTGTTACAAATTGAATCCATGAGTCCTAACAGAAAATGCAGTATAACAGGATGTGAGCTATAATTTCAATAGCCCCTTGACCACAAGGGCACAGACTCAGGTCATATGATATTTTTTTGTATTGACCCTGCTGTGGGAATTGCACTGCAGTGTACTAAAGTTAATGCTGGTCAGATTTCTCAGATTGTTGTATGATATAAACATCTTGCTGCTTTAAAAGGGAGAGTTTGACTGCTGAAATAAACATTCTTGGGAAGAACAGCCAAATCTGCCTGGCTTGGTATGGGGGCCTCACAAGGCATCCTTTTTATGGCATCTTGCCATAAAAAGAAGGGGCAGGTTGAAAGGGTGAAGAAGGGGGGAAAGATGAAAGGGCAGTAAAGCTTTGTGTGTACATGATAGGAATTTGGGAGCAAGGAATGACAGGTGAGAAGGACCAGAGCAACTAAATCCTGTTATTTTTATTTATTTTATTTGGTTTGTCAATTACTTACAAGATAATAGGTATAAGTAAAAACATAGTTTTGAATATATAAGAAAAATAAAAGAAACAATAGGACAGGGATGGTAGGCATGATTGGTGCGCTTATGCATGCCCCCTACAGATCTCTTAGGAAGGGAGTGAGGTCAATAGTAGACAGTCTAAGGTTAAAGTTTTTGGGGTTTGGGGAAGAAATCACAGAGTCAGGTAGAGTATTCCAGATATTGACCACTCTGTTGCTGAAGTCGTATTTCCTGCGATCAAGTTTTGTGCAATTAACCTTGAGTTTGTATCTATTGTTTGCTCTTGTGTTATGACTTTTTAATTGCAAAGTTGGCAATTTGTCAGTTAACTTTTGTATCTTCGCTTTCATGGCATTAATTTATAGTGGTTGTTCTTGAGCAACAAGTATTTTTGAACTTTCCATTTCTTTCTTGATGGTTCCTATCTTATCCATGCCCATGTCAAGTTGTTATCACATTTTCCTTCAATGTTTTTCAAATGCTGTCCATGTAAGGCTTTGTTTTCCATCCATTTAATCTGTCATCCAGCTGTTTTTCCTTATATTCTGCCTTTGTTTCTGTTGTCTTTATAATGTTCTCTGTTTTCAGAGCCTGCAGCTGTTTTTCTGTGCTTTAGTTCACATAGTCATTCAAATTTCCTTCTTCTTCTACAGTTTGATGGATTTGCAATAGCCCTCTGTCCCCTATTCTTCTTGGCAGGTATACTCTGTCAATGTAACTTCATGGGTGTAAAGCATGGTACTTATTCAATAGTTTACATGTTTTCCAGTCCAGCTCAAGCCCTAACCAATTTAATAATAATAATAATAATAATAATAATAATAATAATAATAATAATAATAATAATAATAATAATATGTGGATCATCGACATTGCCATACCTGGTGACAGCAGAAACAACTTGAAAAAGTCACCAGATATCAGGACTTGAGAATCGAACTGCAGAGATTCTGGCATAAACCAGTGCAGGTGGTTCCAGTGGTACTCAGCATACTGGGTGCTGTGCCTAAAGACCTAGGTAAGCACTTTAAAACAATTGGTGCTGATAAGATGACCATTGGTCAGCTGCAGAAGGCCACCTCACTGGGATCTGCTCACATAATCTGCCGACACATCACGCAGTCCTAAACACTTGGGAAGTGTTCGACTAGTGATTTATGATACGAAACCCAGCATAGTTATCTTGTTTGCTGTGTATGCTGTCATTTTTGTGTATAATAATAATAGTAGTAGTAGTAGTAGTAGTAGTAGTAGTAATAGCATAATCAGCCAGATGTTCAGACTGGGTTCGGCATTTCTGCCTACCTATCGAGCCCTTACCAAGGACCCGGGATAGGCAAATCTGGATGTTTGATGGTGTTACAGATATCGCTGCAGGATGGAAGATGTTCCAAGTAAAGCTGTGTTTTGGGACAGCACCCAAGGCGCCTATTACTATTGGTAATACCCTTGTTTGCCTTTACCATAGTCATTCTATTTTTATCTGTAGGTCTTTGTATTTTGTTATCTTCTACAGTTTTTTGTCTTCTCTTCAACTGTCTCCAGTTACTGCCACATCCACTCTCCAGACTTTGTTGTTGTTATTATTATTATTGTTGTTGTTGTAATTATTATTATTATTAATCACACAGTCAGCCAGATGTTCATACTTGATTTGGCATTTTTGTCTATTTATCAAGTCCTTACCAAGGATCTGGAATAGGCAGATCTGGATGATTGACAGTGTTATAGATATCATTGCAGGATGGAATTTTTTTCCAGCAACGTCTCCTTTTGCAATTGACTGATGCCAACGGTCTTCAAATGGTGCTCCAGTTGGATTGTACCCCAGACACCTATTAGTATTAGTACTGCCTTTGCTTGCATTTGCCACAGTCGTTCTATTTCTATTTGCAGGTCTTTGTATTTTGTAAATTTTCTCCAGTTCTTTCTCTTCTATTCTGGTGTTTCCAGGCATCACCACATCCACTATCCAGACTTTTTGTCTTTCTTATCGATAATGTTCCTGTGTCTGAATTCTGAAGTCCCTAGGCAATTTTACTTCTTTGTTTCCTATGACTTTCTCTATTTTATGGTCCCACCAGTTCTTGCAGGCAAATGATAATTCTTGCAGGTCTGCCAATGCACCATTGTTGCTACTTTGTTGTTCTGCTGCTTATAGTCAATTTTTGTGATCTTCTTGCAGCAGCTTACTAGGTGATCCACTGTTTAGTTTACTTTACTTTATTGTCATTGCACTTTGTACAATGAAATTAAATGCCATCTTCAGTGTACATCATACATAAGAAAACTATAAAAATAAAACAAAAACACACATTCGAAAAACATTCGAAAAACATACATTTGAATTGAAAACCCCTGATACTGCATTAGTATTACTATACAGTAGAATTCAATATAGTTCTTCAATACACTGTAGCTCTTCAGTTATAATTACTGTTTCTTTAGCTTCTTTGCATAGACAGTACTTACTGTCTTACTGTCTTTTCTCAATTCTGTTTTCTCAATTCTGGCTTGATTTGCATTTGTCCTTAAGGCTTGGTCTTGCACAGCCAGAATTAGTCCCTGATATCTTTCTATCTTTCTTTAACTTTCCTGCTCTTAGCCATTGCCAGGTTTTCTTGTTATCTGCTTTCCCTACTATTTTTTTTTAAATGTACTGGCTTTGTAGTACTTTGTCTTCCCATGCCTCCATTCTGTTCTTCATTTGATCTTTCTTGTAGACTAGTTTGGTCTCTCCAGTAGTCACTAAGGCTTCCTGGTATACTAACTTCATTGCATCTTCTTTATTGTCCTTCAGATATTATCCAAAGCCCCTTTTTTCCTCTTCAACCATCTGATGTACTTGCAACATTCTAGCCCACCTATTTGCCTTGGTAGGTAGAATCTGTCAATGTTACTGTGAAAATGAAGGGCATGATTCATTGTCATTATTTTTCTGGTCTTCCTATCCATTGCTTTTAGTTCTGCTGTCCTGCCCTATATAAGAGGTACTACAGACAAAATCAGTAAGATACTACACAGGCATCACATCAAGACTGCCTTCAAAACGGACAGAAAAATAGCAGCCATCCTTAGAAACCCCAAAGATAAAACTGACCTGGAAAATCAAGGCATATACGAAGTCCCCTGTGCATCATGCCTGGCCACATACATTGGACAGACCTATAGAAGAATTAGTACCCGCCTGGATGAACACAAAAATGCAGTCAAAAAGCTGGAACACACTTCCTCACTAGTCCAACACATGAAAGCCACAGGTCATAGCATCGACTTCAATGGCACCAAAACCCTAGCCACTATAGAAAACCCCAGCTACAGAATTATCAGAGAAGCCATAGAGATTGAAAAAAGACCTGAAAGCATGAATAGAAGAGATGATTCCACCAGACTGTCAATTATTTGGAAGCCTGCACTCACAAACAAACAAATCTCCACACCACAAGCCAGGCAAACACCTGGGCACAAACAGACCCCCCCTCCCGATACCTGCAGTTCAGACACACCCCAACCAGGCACCCAGATGAAACCTAGCTTCCTAACAAATGATAGCCGTCCATTTACTCGGAGCCAAGCTGCACTAAAAGCCTCCAATATAGGAACACAATGTTGCCAGCCAATCAAAAAAAAAAAGCCACAAAACAGACAGAAGATATTAGAAACACCAATCAAGCAGAACACAGCAAACTCCAAGACCAATAAACACAGACCAAGACTCCCAACCAATCAGGATGAAGAAAAAACCATTCTGGCACAGCAGTAGGCTAGCCCCAAATTTAAAACTGAAACAACTGTAAAAGTCTGACTCACAGACGAACACAATACAGAAGCCTGTTGATGGCAGATGAGATTCTGCCGAAGCGTTGCTACAACTTTAAAAGCACAACTACAATGACGTGGGAAAATACCCGAGCAAAGCTGAATACCGTACATGTAAGTACCTGCAAAAACTTAAGAAAACAAACAAACATACATACATATATACATACATACATACATACATACATACATACATATATATATGTTTAGCTACAAAACAGGAGGAGGTAGGAGAAACTAGCATAATAAACTGGTTCTGTTGATGTTTGTGCAGCATGATCTGCCTGACATTTTCTTGAAAGGGATGGAATAGCTGAGGAGCTTTGTTTTTTTTACCAAATAAGGAAAAGACATTCTGTTTTAATCTACTTGAGCTTTCTGACCAAGAATTATACTAGCCATTTTTTTTGTTTTTATATTCCTATTTTCCTTTTGTCTTTGTAAGATTGAATACATTTAGATTGAATGCATCTTTAATTCATTCTTATATTTAAATAACATCAAATATACTTCCAAGTTATGTTCTACTATTTGTCACTGAAACAATCAGTTATAGCCAAATTATTTAAGTTGTTGCTAAAGCTCAACCTATTTGCTAACCTTGAAATGGAAATTACATCTCTCCCCCAAATAACTTCTTATTGGAAATATATCTATCATCAGCAAGTAATTTGCAGTGGTTTAGGTTGAATGTAAAAGCTGAACAACTGTAAATATTTCTTCTTAATAATTAAGTAATTTTATTACAAGTGTGAGTAATTTCAGCAAGTTACATTTGAAGTCAGTTAAGTCAAATTGTGTGTGTGCACGTGCATGCGTGCAACAACTAGTTCTATATATGGATTAAAATGTATTTAGTCAGCTTTCAGCTACAAATATATTTTATTATACATGCTCAACATTCATTATGGCATAGTGTGTGGTATAAGCTGGTTTAATATATATGAGAATTATTTGATAAAGCATGAGAAAACAAATTTATGCCAATATGATCTGAAAACCAGATCTGTGTATTAGATCACCATCTATGATTGTTGAATTATATTTAAGTTATATATATTATTTAAATATATATTAACCCCTCGCTTTAGTTTTGGTAAATTTGGTAAATTTAAATTAATTAAATTTAATAAATTCAAACTTATGGAATGAGATGGCTGGCCCTAATTAAAGCTGATGGGAAGTCTGGATAAGGCTGATGGTTGATGAGAAAAGCAGAAAAGATGCTTTGAGGCATTTATGAGATTTAGATGGTTGAAGTTTTGGCAATTATATAGTGTTTACCAAAGACTAGGGTTTGTTTTTTTGTTTGATGTACATAATCTGAATTGTATTATTGTTATTTGTTGCTTTTCATAGTCAAACATTAATGGGAAAAACTCAAATCTATTCGAATTATGAGGTGGACTCAGGCATGGCTGCTGCGTATTTCCTCTGTATCCTGGAGAGCTTTAATGATTATCTACATGAACTTTAATTAACCAAATTTAACGCAAACTGCAAAGTGTGTTAACACATGATATAATAAGGGTATGCTTAGTTTTTACATTCTTTTAAAGTACACACATTTTTTTTCAACTGCTTGTAAGCCAAGTTTTACCAGAAAGCCTAGAAATCTGGATTGAAATTGTAAAACTTTCAGTAGTTAACTTTTCCTGGAATGTATATGACAAACTATCAGAATACAAACTGTACATTTCCATATTTATTCCTATGACATTTAAGGAATAACTTCTATATACTGCAGCTAAGCTATTTGCCAAGGAAATAAAAGTGGATAGCTCTCACTAATCAAATATGGCAGTTATTTTCTATAAAATTATACTGGTTAGAGCTGGGTGCATAACAGAACTCAACATATCAGAAAGCATTGCCCAAACATGTCCTGCTAAAACCCATTTTCTTCCTCATTCCCACAACAGTGTCTTTCTCTCATCATCAGTTGATGTGTCAGAGAGCCATAAAATATTAACTGCATCTAAAAGTTGCCATAAGTAGACCGTTTTTCATCTCATCACATTGAATAAAAAGCATAAAGCCTTATCCCTCGTTATTTCAGAGGAGCAATCAGCTGAGAATTAGCAATCATCACCATCATCATTATCATCATCATCAATGTATGTGGGGTCTGCTCCCTTTTTATACAAGGATCTACCAAGGAGAAAGAAAACCATACCTCCACCAACACTGGCATGGCAAACACTTTGTATAAACCCTGTCCCACTAGCACTGATGATGTTGCCTAGTTGGATAATGAAACATCTGCAAGCAAATGACCAAGTTCTAAGAGCATCAAGGACTTCACAGTTCAGGCCTGAGCTACATATATTCTCTTCTTCTGTAAGTTGACAAATCTTTGATATTTTGACTTAAAGCTTTTTGATTGTCTATATCCACAATTTGATAAATCCACCCTGATAAATCTTTAGTCTTTTCTAATCCTAAAAAGAATAAATCTTCAAACCAAAAACTACAGGAGAACAATTTACATTGGTGCTCTTCCACCAATGTTTCCTGTAATTATTAACTGATACTAATGATGGTGGCCAGTTGATTATCCCACCCCCCAAAAAAACCCCAAGCCAAACTTTGACTTAGTTAATGTACTTGATGATAAAGTCTATTGTGGTTGAATATCTAGTGTTCGATCTCATTATTCTCCCTCTGAATGGACTCACAATTTTTTCACTGCCATCATACAGAGGGGCTTCCTTGTAACTGTTGTCACATGAATTTATTTAGTACATACAGGTAGTCCTTGATTTACAACCATGTATTTAATGACTGTTCAAAGTTACCATGGTACTAAATGACCCATCTTCAAAATTCTAGCCATTGCAATGCCTATTCAGTCAAGTTAACTTAATCCAGGTTTTAGCAACCATCTAGCAATTATGATCAACTGCAGAATCTTGTAGTCATGTCATCAATGCTGCCAATCGTTTCCACTGGCTTCTTAACAAGCAAAATCAAACCAGAGGGGAAAGCCACAACTGACTACAGTAAGTTTCACTTGGACCTTTCTTTGGTAGTATGCACTGTGCTCTCCTTCCCGCTTTGCTTTCATACAACCACCATTGCCCTCTTTTCCCAGGCCTTCCTGTAAATACACACACACACACACACACACACGCACACCCCACACATGCCCTCTTTCCCCAGTCTTCCTGACCTTGTACATACATTCACCCATCTGCACTTTCCTTCACTGGGATCCCACACATATTTGCATATAATCCACACTGTAGACATAATACACTTAGATTTCAGCAAGGCATTGGACAAAGTAGACTACAGCCTACTTCTTAGGTTCCATCTTAGGCCCAGTACTCTTCATTAACGACTTAGATGAGGGAATAGAAGGGGAACTTACCAAATTTGCAGATGATACTAAGCTGGCAGGAATAGCTAACACTCAAGAAGATAGGCTCAAGATCCAGATGGATCTTGACAGAATAAAACACTGGGCCATATCTAACAAAATGAAATTCAGTGTAGAGAAAAGTAAAGTCCTACACCTAGGCAAGAAAAAACAAAAGTACACATATAGACTGGGTGAAACCAGGCTCAATAGCAGTAACTGTGAGAGGGATCTTGGAGTCTTAGTGGACAACCAGCTAAATATGAGCCAGCAGAGTGCAGCAGCAGCCAAAATAGCTAATGCAATCCTAAATTGCATTAACAAAGGGATACAATCAAGATCAAATGAGGTACTGGTACCACTCTATAAGGCCTTAGTAAGACCACACCTACAATACTGCATCCAGTTTTGTTCACCATATTATAAAAAGATGTTGAGATTCTAGAAAAAGTACAGAGAAGAGCAACCAGGATGATTAAGGGACTGGAGACTAAAACATATGAAGAACGTTTACAGGAACTGGGCTTGGCTAGTCTAGTAAAGAGAAGGACCAGGGGAGACATGATAACAGTCTTCCAATATTTGAGGGGCTGCCACAGAGAGGAAGGGGTCAAGCTATTTTCTAAAGCACCTGTAGGCCAGACAAGGCATAATGGATGGAAACTGAACAAGGAGAGATTTAACCTGGAAATAAGGAGAAACTTTCTGACAGTGAGAACAATCAACCAATGGAACAGTTGCCCTCGAAAGTTGTGGGAGTGCCATCACTTGAGACTTTCAAGAAGAGTGGACTGCCATTTGTCAGAAATGGTGTAGGATCTCTACTTGGGCGGGGGTTGGACTAGATGACCTATAAGGTCCCTTCCAACTCTGATTATCTGCTGTCTTTCTCTGGCCTCCCTGTATTTGGAGTGCACTGCAGCAATTCCTGAACTCCTGCACAATATGTGACAAGCCTTCCTTGTCCCCTGCAGCCTTCTCATACTCCTTACTGGGGTTCCCTGTATGTCTTGAAGTTGTGACTGCAACTATAACTGCCTAAATTGTTACTAAGCCATAATCATGTGGTGCCACTTTATGACTGCAACTCCTAGCAATGACAGTTCTGGTCCCAGATAAGGTAAGATTAATTTTTGTTTTGGCTGGAACCAAAATAAGACAAGAAAAAGCTTCCCTGGATTTCTTAACAAAAGAGTTCAGAAAGCTTCCAAACAACAAAAATAGTAAGACTTAAAAGCATTACTTGGTACTGAAGGGTTGAGTGCAACAGTTCCAGAGATTATATATATTTCTCCTTCTTGGGTTTATTAAGAGGCACTTTTAGCATAGTTCCAATCTGATTAATGCTTTATGTAAGTTAAGTTTTATTACATGGAAAACACGCTGACAAAGACTTCACCTGACTCTGAAAATAGCATTCATCATATGTGCATATAGCCACATGAGAAACGAGAGCCCAGGGTAAATAAATTTATAAATTTATCCAAAGATGGAAATAATAGTGTTGTCATAAGACTATATTCCAATGAGCTGCTTCTCAGTTTAAAAATCTCAGAACATTTGTCTTTAAACTATAATAGAGACATTATCCTGCATCACAAATAGTTTCCTTCCATCCCCCAGTTTGCCAGACTCAGCCATGCCACCCGTAATTTTTTTCCAACCACTCAACACCAATTAACATAGACTGATTTAAATTGGTATACAGCTAATAGATTTTCTCTCTGTTTTTAATTGCGTTTGACACATATTTCCCCATTTATATGATAGTGTTGCATTGGCACTTGGGTTTCTGAATAGACAAAGTAGCTTCTTGCAAAGGGTTTTACACAGTTGCTGTGGACAAATTGCTGGCTAGTTCTGATACCATTTGCTCACCAACCTCACTTGGCAGCACTTACAGAGGCAACAGACCTGCTACAACACATGAAATGATTTAGTGAGTCTGAGAACAGCAACCTAGCACATAAGTTTCGGTATTCAGCTCAGCTCCATAAAGCAACAGAAGTCCTGAGTTTTAGCTAAGCTGTCCATGAGCAGCTTTCCTTGGGGGACAGCATGCTTTTCACTGTGCAGTTCTCACATAAGAATCAAAATGGTCTTACTTTTCTATCTACATTTACTATTTTTCAGGGGGGGAAATCTTTCCTCTTTAGTTGCTTCTTCACTTTACAGTTTGATGGAGTTGATGAGAATTGATTGGAAGTGGGAAGAGCCCCACTTCTATTTCTTTGGAATAAACAGTTTTAACTGCTGGTGAATTCTTCATTGTGGTAAAGGAATAAAAATGGTTAATGATATTGGCTGGTTCACACACTGGATTGACCTAAAATGTGGTCTGTTTGGTTATGATTAGTGTATATATTAAGCCAGTGAATGTGGATCTGTGAAGTGGGGTTTTCAGCAATGTATTATGCAGATAGCTAATTTTAGTTTATTAAAATAAAGCATGATTATATAAATTATGGCTTAACATAATCTGATAAAATGAAATCACATTATTGTGAAGTATATGTGAAAAAGGGAAAACAGAAGGGTGGTGCTCACAATCTGCCAATTATGGGCAATCAACATCTCAGTAGTTGCACAGAGAGGCTTATCTCAACTTCACAGAATAGCCTGCAGCCATGAATTTCCTGGTTGCTCCAGTTAATAACCAGGCCTGGCTTTCCTAGTTTTATGAGTTCAGCCAAGATTAGCTAGGTTTGTCACCTATCTATGTCTATGCAAAAGAAGATGAGCATAGAAAGGGAGCATTAATTAAATATGGTTTTGGAAATAAGAATATGATAGAATCTATACATCTTGATATTGCATATATCATTTATTTTGCTATGCAATAATTATAATTCTGAAGAACTGACTTCTATTGAATACATGGCTATTGTACCGTAACTCCAAACAGTAATGTAATTAAAAGCTTGCAATGCCTCATTTTTGACTCTGATTCTTAATCCCAAATTACAATGGAATGGAATGAGAGTTTATGTCAGATGTGTTGTTTGTTTAGTGCATATATTCAATTACTGTCACTCCATTTTGTCTCTCATTTGTTGAGTTTATTAACTTTATGTCCCTTTTATATACTCTAGAAGAGTGATCAGGTTAAATATTATTAGTTTCTGATTAAAAACTCTCTGCTTTCTAGTGAAGTACTAGAACTCTGATTCTGGGAAAGCAAAAAGCAAACACACACACACAAAATAAGACGATGAAATCCTAGTTCTCAAAAACTCAGAAGGAAAATAGCCAGGATTAATTATTAATCTTCTGGACTGACTCACTTCAATTAAAGAGTGGAAAAGCAAGCTTAAAAATTACTCTTTATTATTTTGCCAAATTACACCTGGCCTTTTACACCTGGCCAATTACACTGCCCATTTACAAATGTGGACTCAAATCCTTGCTTGCCTAAACTAGAGACACTCAGCAAATTATATTCCCTTTCTGGCACACATAAAACATTATTAAACCTTGTTTCCAAATATGGGATTTGCACACTGCCTCTTCCAATGACTTTAGCCTTCTTTCCATTTGCCAAGGCTACTGTGTCTCCAGCAGCTCCATCCTGTAAAACAATTTAGCATTATTAATAATCATTTGGCTAGCCCCACTGTCTATTAGCCACTGACCTTTCCTGTAAGAGTTGACTTTTGCTACTGCAATTTGTCCATCAATTTGCCTTTCTTGCAAAATGCTTCTTCTGTCTTGCAAACAGTCCCTTTGCAAACAGTCTTTCTTTAAGTTAGTCGTTTGTCCACAAATGAAGCACCGCCTCTGTTGCTGGGTCCATTCTGCTCCGTGGGCCCTCTTCTCAGGGATTTCTCCTGTGGCTAATTAAACAAGCTTTAAGGAATTCTAAATGCAGCTCCTACGCTGGTTTGTATTCAAACACTGCAGAAACAATGTTCCAAGTTTCATCTAGGCTGTTCAAAACTAGTTGCATTTTCTGAGATTCAGGAATCCTCATCCCATGCTGTTCTAACTCCACAAACAAAGTTTGCATATCAACAAAATGCTGTTCCACTGAATCTCCTGGCTGCAAACAAATTCTATATAACTTTCTTGATAATTGTATGATGTTACATGCAGATATACTCTGACAGTTCCTAACTGCAGCCAAGCCGGTCTAGCTTTGTGCTTCTATTCGCATGTTAGTCTAAGTTCAAAAAAAGTTTGGAAACCAACCATTTTGGCTTAGAGGGCTGCACCTGTACCACCCTGCAATTCGGCCACTTTGCGGATTGTGCTTTAGCAGGACTGCATCTGGGATGCTCTCCCCCCCATGCAAAGAAAAGAAAACTGATTTTGCACTCCAGGGCACTGCCAACCTCTCTCTGGCACAACTCCCCCAGATGTTGCAATACAGGCTGAATGTGGATGTAGAGGAGAGGAAGCAGACTTTGGCTGCTTCCAACCACGGAAGAGGAGAGCAGCCACTCTGCTCTCTTCTCTGCCCCACTTCTTTTTTTTTTAAAGTTTTATTGTTTTTAAGACAAACATAAACAAACACAACATAAAAACATCAAACCATCTTCCATATATGTGCATACAGTGTGTTGGTTGGTTTACAAATTGTTTTTGTGCTTCCACTTTGTAGTCTACAATTACAATTACATTGTATATGTTCTCATATTGTCAATCAAATATTCCTAAATACATTAATATCATTGTTAATCAATCACTTGACTATACTATTATTCATTAATGTTTTACAAGATAATCCATATTTTACTTAATTTGTTTTATGACAGTTCATATTATTATCTCAAATCTAACCTATAATCATTTTGTAGATATAATAAAATACATCTTTATATATTCATTATGTTCTGAAAATCTACATATTTCATTACCATGTTTTATTGTCTAACCATTGCTGGAATAGATCCCAAATTTTATAAAATTGTTTATCTTCTTGTTCTCTGATTTCAAATGCCAGTCTATTCATTTCAGCACATTCCAATATTTTCTTAATAACTTCCTCCTGTGTTGGTATTTTCTCATTTTTCCAGTTTTTAGCAAATACAATCCTAGCTGCTGTTAATCAAATATTTCAATTCTTTGCTATATATTTCAGGTAAAATTCCCAATAAAAATATCTCTGGTTTCAAGTCTATATGCTTTTTTGTCATTTTTTCCAACCATGTGTGGATTTTAGTCCAATATTTTTTGGCATCCACACACATCTACCACATATGGTAATATGAGCCGGGTACCTGATGACATTTCCAACATTTTCCAGATTTGTTCTTGAACATTCCTGCTATTCTTGTTGGGGGGAAATGCCACCTGTAAAACATCTTGTACAAATTTTCTTTATATGTTGCTGACATTGTCATTTTATAATTTTGAGACCACAATTTTTGCCATTTCTCTAAATCAATCTCATATCCAAAATTCTTCCCCCAAGCAATCATTGTTTCTTTAACTTGTTCTTCTAGTTTAATTTCTAATAAATATCCATACAATTTTTTAATCACCTTTTCATCAGTACCTGTCAAAATCTTATCTAAATCAGTCAACTTATCATAGAAACCTTCTGTTTTAGAATCTTTATCATACCTTGAATGTATTTGCACATATGAAAACCAATTCATCTTTATACCTTGTTCCTCTAGTTTTTGCATAGATTTAAGTTCACCCTTTTCATTCAATATTTCACCATATCTGTTTGTTCCTTTTTATATATTATAGGATAGGAAAAAGCTTCAATAGTCGATAGCCAGACTGGAATTTTCAAATAACATTGCCTTTTAATCTTCTCCCAGTTTAACCACAGAGACTCCTGTATATAATGTCTTCTAAAATACCCCTATGTTTTAGTTCCTTTATACCATAAAAAAGCATGCCACCCCAACAACAGATCATGTCCTTCTAATGTCAACAATCTAGCATTTATTAATGTTATCCATTCCTTAACCCACATCAAATTTGTAGCTTGGTAGTACAACTCCCAATTAGGCAAACCAAATTCTCCTCTTATTCTAGCATCTTGCAAAAGTTTTAATTTTATTCTCACTTTCTTACCTTGCCATATATATTTCAACACAATTTTATTTAAATCTTCAAAATAATCTTTTCCAAGCCTAACTGGAATTGTTTGGAACAAATATAAAATTCTGGGTAATATATTTATCTTGATTGTTGATATTCTCCCTATTGATGACAGTTGTAAATGTTCCCATTTTGCCAGATCTAGTGCTATCTGCTGCTTAAGTTTAATATAGTTATTCTCTTTTAGTGTACTACATCTTGCTGTCAAATGTATCCCCAAGTACTTGATCTTATTTGTGACCTGGATTTTCAATACATCTGCCAGTTCTTCCTTTTGTCTTGATAACATATTCTTTGTCAAAATCTTTGTTTTGTCTTTATTTATTTTCAAACCAGCCACCTTTCCATATACCTCTATCTTTTCTATCAATTTTAATGCTGTTTCTAGTGGGTCTTCTAAAATGAAAACCAGAACATCTGCGAATGCTTGCAACTTAAATTCTTCCTTTTTAATTTTCATCCCATTTATATCCTTTTCTTCTCTAATATTTCTGTTTAGCACTTCCAAGGTTAACACAAACAACAAAGGTGACAGTGGGCACCCTTGTCTTGTTCCTTTTCTTATATCAATAGAGTCCATTAATTCTCCCTCAATCATTACCTTTGCTGTTTGCTTATGATATATAGCTTCTATTGCTTAGATGAATTTTTTATCAAAACCCATCTGTTCCAGCTGTAATAACATAAATCGCCAATTCACATTGTCAAATGCCTTCTGTGCATCTAAAAATATCAAAGCCATTTGTTTTTCAGGATGTGACTCATAGTATTCCAAAGTGTCCAAGATTACTCTCATATTGTCTTTAATTTGTCTCTTTGGCAGAAATCCATTTTGATCAGGATGGATAAAATTGTTTAAGTATTTTTTAAGTCTTTCTGCCAATATTGAAGCAAAAATTTTATAATCTGCATTTAGTAAGGAAATAGGTCTATAGTTCTTGATTTGTAATGGATCGGCCTCCTCTTTTGGGACAAGTGTAATAAAAGCTTCTGACCATGATTTAGGTATCTTCTTCTTTAACATAACTTCATTCAAAACCTCTAGCAATGGAAGATTTAACAATTCTTGTAGTGTTTTGTAAAATTCCACCAGAAGTCCATCTGGGCCTGGTGCCTTTCCATTGTTTTGCTTCTTAAGTGCTTAAATCCATCATCGTTATATTGCTTTCTAACATTATTTCAATCTCTTTAGGTATCTGGGGTAGGTTAGCATTCTGTAAGTACTGTTTAACTCTTTCATCATCTATGTTCTCTTGTGTGTATAGCTTCCCATAATAATCTCGTATAATTTTCTTCTTCTCTTTACTTCCATAACAAACTTGGCCTTGATCATCTATTAATTGCAATATTTTCCTTGATTCTTTCTCCTTTCTCAGTTTATATGCTAACCATCTACCTGGTTTATTTGCATCTTCAAAATAGTTCTATTTCGCACCTCTGATTTTCTGTGCTAATTCTTCTTTTTCCATTAATCCCATTTTATGTTTAATTATATCCATTTTTAACAATGTCCTTTTTCTGTGGCGTTTTCTGTAACTCTTTTTCAAGTCCTTTATACTCATCCTCTAGTCTTAGAGGCTAGTCTTTTCGAGGTATTTCTTTTCCTTGTATAGTCTATTATCAAGCCTCTAGCATATGCCTTCACTGTATCCCATACATTCTGCGTTGATGTGTCTTCTTTTTTATTTTCTTTAAAGAAAAAAGCCAGTTCTTTCTCCATCCTCTGTATGAAGTCTTTTTCTTTTAGTATAGTATTATTTAACATCCATCTAGATCTTCTTCTTTGTCCTTTCCATTTAATTGTCATTGGATTATGATCTGCCCAAGTACTTGTTTCAATATTTATTTCTTGGATATTAGCTAACAATTCTGTTGACATCCATATCATATCTACTCTGGACCATGATAAATGTCTGTTTGAATAGAAGGTGTATTGTTTAGTCTTAGCATTTCTTTCTCTCCATGCATCTTTTAAATTTATTTCATCTGTCATTTTAAAAAAGGAATTAGGGAGAGTCTTTCTGTTTTGCTTTGTTGTTTTCTGTGTTGTATAGTTCAATTTATTGTCTACAATTCCATTAAAGTCTCCCATCATAACGATATTGGCATAGTCCAGTTCAATTCTTTTCATATGTAATTTTCTATAAAATTCTTCTTGATTGTCATTCGGGGCATAGATTGCAATCAGGAGTGTTTTCAAATTATTCTCCATTATTTCCACCATTAATAATCTTCCATCATCAACTGTATGGATCAATTTCACTGCGATAATATCTTTAATGTATAAAACCACTCCGCTTTTCTTACATTGTGTCAAAGAAGTAAATATTTTCCCTAACTTTGGTTGTATCAACAGTTGTTCATGTTGCTTTTTAATATGTACTTCTTGTAGGCAGATTATATCAAATTTTAATTTCTCTAATTTATGGAAAAATTTCCTTCTTTTAACAGCTGAATTAAGTCCGTTTATGTTAACTGTAATCAGTTTTTTCTCTTCCATGGTTATACTTTATAGGTAGGTTTGGCAGCTCTGAATTCCTCGCATTATCATCTGCAGCGTCACCTTTTCCTGTTCTTTTTCTTGTTGTAACATAGTCTATATTGAGTGTTGTCTTCCAGATGGTGAAGAGGAAGATGTAGGAATTGAAGAACCAGCCTCTGTTAGTTTCCTGCTCATTTCAGATGATTCAAAATCTTCAGGTTCTTCTAGACCTTAATCCACTCATGAAATAACCAGTTGTAATTCCAAGTAAAAATAATGGAAAAAAAAGAAGCAAGACAAAAAAAAATTCTTCAGGTTCCTGTATACCTTAATCCAATTGATTAGTTAAATAGAAGTAAAATCTCAAAAAAGGAAGAAACAAAACCATAAACAGAAAAAGGGAAAAATTGTTAAATCTTGTAGAAGGCAGAAAAATAAAAAGTAAAAAACTAAAGAAGAAAAAAAGAAGTCCTTCAGGTTCTTCAACACCTTAATCCAATTAAAAAGTCTCAGGTATGAAAAGGTATACAAAAAAAGAAAGCCACAAAAAGAAAACCAATATGGAAAGTAAATAAAAAAGGCAGGAGAGGGAGAGAGAAAAAAGAAAAAGGACTACTCCCTAAAAAAAAACCCATTAATACTAAGGCTTGTCCTTTAAAATGAAATACAAAAGTAAAAATTAGGCTCCAAAAGCAAAAAGAAATACAAAAGCAAGTTCCAAAAGGCCAAAGATCCAAATGACAATTACAAATAATAAGCTGATAGGGAGGGGGGTTGTTAAAGTGAGGAATAGCCCAGCTTAAAAAAGAGAAAAAGAACACACTGCACCTATTTAGTTATCCAAGGCTTTTGTTAAGTTTTATAGCTCTCTTCTCTGGAGTCTTATCATCTTTTTTCTGTATACTTCAACACCGGACTCCAGCTACTGATAGAAACCCAGAAGAGCACCTGCAATAATACTCTCCCATGCTCTTCCCACTATCTTATCAGACAGGCTCAAAGTCCTTGAAAAGAAGTCTGAATTCTTTCTCAGCTTTGTCTGGTCAAGAGAGAGAAAAAGAGAAACAATATTTCTAAGCCTCTAGTTGGCAGCGTTACAAAGTTTCCTCTGCTTTCACTTTCCCCCTCCTTTTCCAAACAAATTATTATAAAAATTAATTTAAAAAGGAGAAGGGTTTAGAAAAAAAAGGTAAAAGGGAATCTCTAGCCTAAAATATTATAAAGACAAAAAGGAGAAGAGACAAAAAAAGAAAAAAATAAGGTAGAAAAAAAAGACCAGTCCAGTTCAAAGTAAAAAATCATATATAAAGAGTCCAGCAAAGAAAGAGAAAAAAATAATTTGACTTCCCATTTAAAATTGCCGCTTAATCACTTCTGTCTGAGATTTTACAGATTCTTTCTGTAAAATTCTCACCAAACCGGCACACTTTCTCTTTCCGTTCGCTTTCATTTCGGGGCTCTCCCAACTTCAGCAGCTTTAATGGCTGCCTCTTTGCTACTGGCAAAAAAAAGCTTCTCCTGGATCTACCAGGGTCTTTGCAGTATCCCTGCGATCGACCGGATGTGCTCTTTACATTCACCATCTCTTTGGGATAGTTTAGATCCATTTGGACTGTCCAGGAGCAAAGATATTGGCAGCTATCTCAGACCTTTAAGATTGCATGCTGTATCGTTGTGATGCCAGGTCTGCCCCCTTTTCTCTGCCCCACGTCTTGTCCCTTCCATCTCTCCAATAAATCAGGGATCAGCATGAGAGAGACCCCACCTCTCTTCCATTGCCAACTTGCCTTCCCAGCCCCTGCATTTTTGTGCAATGCTTCCTCACCAAGTCCTGCTCTGGCTGCTTCCCCTTGGCTAACATAGGAGAAGTTGCTCTGCCATGAACAGGCGGAGATGGGTAGTAAGGGATGTGCCTGAGTGGCACTCCTATGCCCTTCTTCTTCCCCTGTGTAAAGATCAAGGTCTTTTATTCCATCCTAGACTGAGGGGACACTCCGGGTGCAGGTCATCATTAGGCATTACCTTTGTGAGCAGCTGTGGTGGAAGCCCCATGGGCTGGAAAGTAAGGTGGTCCATCTTGGGGGAAATGGTGAGGCTTGGCTGCCTTTTGGTCCCAGCTGTTGGCTTCTGCCAGCCTTCTGGGTGACTGCTGCCCATTTGCCCTCCCCTTTGCCTTGGGTCCTGCATGTAGCCCTTGATGGGGGTGACACACATCATGCACTGCTTCCAGGCCAGCCTGGCTAGTGGGTGGGTGAGCAAGCAATCCTCAGGGCAGAGCACCATGCTGGTATTGAGTCTGCTTCAGTGTGTTTAGGTGCGAGCAGGCAGCCCCTAGATGTTCATCTGCCTAGTTAGCTAGTAGTGCTGCTGGCTCTGCTGGGTTCTGAAGGGTAGGCTGCTTGAGCCGGTGGAGGCATGTGGAAACTCTGGAGCCCCTCAAGACCTTCAGGACAGATCAGCTTGTCTCAGGCTTTGCTCCCTGGGGAGGGCAGTATGAGACCTGGGCCCAAAAGGCAGCCAAGCCTCGCCATCCCTCCAAGGCTTACTTTCCAGCCCATGGGGCTTGCACCATGGCTCCCCAGGAATGTAATGCTGACAGAAAACTGCACCTGAAGCATTCCCTTGGCCTACAGTGGAGTAAAAAGGCCCTGACCTTTACACCAGAGTAGGGTAGGGGAAATTTTTTTTGGCACAGGACTATTGCTTGGGCACATCCCCTCACTGCCCATCTCCATCTGGTCATGGCAGAACAACTTCTCCCTTGCTGGGTGTTAACCAAGGGAAAGAGCCGGAGCAAGGCACCTTGCACAAACCTTGCCCGGGAGGCAAGTTGGCAATGAGGGGGTGGTGAGGCTCAGCTGCTTTTCGGGCCCAGCTCTTATACAACACTCCCCGGGGATCAAAGCCTTGGATGACCTGATCCATCCCAAAAGCCTTGAGGAGGTTCCAGAGTTTCCATGCACCTCTGTCAGCCTGAGCAACCTGCCCTTCAGACCCAAATGGACCCAGCACCTGGTGGCAGTGCTTCTGGCTGGCAGGCAGGCAGATGTCCTGGGAATGCATGCTTGCACCTCACTGCACTGCAGTGGACTTGGCCCCAGTGTGGCACTCTCACTGTGGGAGCAGCTGTACTTGGGCGACAAGTGCCATGTGATCCAGGTGAGTGGTGATAGCAGGCGAGTTAGCATGGAGTAGGAGCATCTGTGCCTGGGCCACAGGCACCACATGATCCAGGTGAGCAGTGATGGCAATCAAGCTGGCAAAGAATGGGAGCAGCTGGGCCATGGGCACCATGTGGTCAGTAATGGCAGGCAAGCAAAGGGGGAAACACACAGTCCCTGTATTCAGAGCAACTTACCAAAATTAGTCAGACAATGGCAGGTAAGCAGGTGAAGAATGGGAGCAGCTGGGCCTGGGCCATGTGGTCCGGATGAGCATTGATGGCAGGCAAGTAAGCAAGGACTAGGAGAAGGCGAGCAGCTTGGTGGCGGTCATGACTCTAGGCAAATGGCCAAGGTGGAAGAAGTGAGATAAGGAGTGGTGGGGTGGGTGAGGTGGGGCAGGGCCAGCCAGTGGTGTGATCAGCTGGTTCACCAAACTGAGCCAAAAGTTAACAAACAGTTTGGCTGAACCAGTGCAAACTGGTTGGATCTCACCTCTATGTTTTCTTCTTAGAAGTACAATTTTTTTATTGATTCTCCTATTCAAAGGTAAGGGAGGGAGGGTTCAAATATATAAAATAAGTGTTATAAGTCTAGAAAACAATAATAAATATAACCCAAATGAGTTTATTTACTTTTATAATACATTTTGAATAAGTTGATATGTTAGAAAGCAGACTGCCAACCTTTAACATAATTCCCATTATGCGTCTGGGCTCATTTGCCATGTGCTTATTTTTCAAGTAGCCCATATTAGGAGAAAAAAAGTGGGAGTAAAATGGGATGCTAGAAAGATACTGGAGTAATATATATTGCCATTTTGTAAGAATAACCAAGAAACATATGCAAAATCATGAGAATGATCACCAGTCCCCAAAACTGAGATTCTTGTTCTTAAATACATCCATATTTATTATAGTCAATAAATGTTTATAACATTTCTTCTCCAGATTCAATTTTAATCTAGAAGAGACCTTACATTCCCTTCCTTTTTCCAGTTCATCAATGAACTCACTTCAGAGCTATGGAATACTTGTGGCCAGATGTTGCTTTAGCAATATGCCAGATTCCACAAAAGACTTCGATTGCTATATCTTCATCACCAAAATAGAAAGCCAGGAAATTTCATGGGAATTTTTTACAAATTGAACAGGAAAGATATGTTTATTTATTTATTTATTTTATATTGTCACCTATTCATCCATGGCAACTATGTTACTAAATTACCATGTTCCCAATGATATAAGAACGTAGGTTTGAAATGAGCGAGGACTTGTTTAAATTTGACTCTATTTTAACCTTTATCTGGAAACTTTGCTCCCAACTAAATTTATTCTACTTCATTTAAATGGCAAACAAATGTATGCAAACAGTTTGTAAACTCGCTAGAAATTACTTATTCCTTCTTAGCTCTTTTTTTTAAATAACTGTAGTTAGGAATGGGGAATTCGCTTAGATGGAAGATCTTTCTTTCTGCGCCAACTCAGAAAGCTCAAACTGCCCATGGAGCTGCTGATACAGTTCTACAGAGGAATTATTGAGTCTGTCATCTGCACCTCTATAACTATCTGGTTTGGTTCTGCAACCCAACAGGACAGACACAGACTTCAGCGGATAATTAGGACTGTAGAAAAAACAATTACTACCAACTAGCCTTCAATCGAGGACCTGTATATAGTGCATGAGTCAAAAAGAGGGCTGTGAAAATATTTACAGACCCCTCACATCCCAAACATAAACTGTTTCAACTCCTTCCCTCAAAATGATGCTATAGGGCACTACACACCAGAACAACTAGGCACAAGAACAGTTTTTTTCGAACGCCATCAATCTGTTAAACAAATAATTCCCTCAACACTATCTAACTATTTACAAAGTCTGCACTACTATTACTATTAATCTTCTCATCACTCCTTATCACCCATACCCTCTCATTTGTGACTGTATGACTGTAACTTTGTCACTTGTATCCTTATGATTTATATTGACTGTTTCCTAGTATGATTTGATTGCTTATTGTACCCTATGACTATTGTTAAGTGTATGTATCTTGACTCTTGACAAATGTAACTTTTTTAATGTATACTAAGAGCATTTGCATCAAGACAAATTCATTGTGGGTCCAATTACACTTGGCCAATAAAATAATTCTTCTTTTTCTTAAAAAAGAAGCAACTAAGAAGCAAAGTGCAATTATAATGGACTCAGTTTAGAACTCTAAGTCCACCCTCTGCCCCTAAGCCTTGTTTGCTGATTTTTCATCTTAGATATTCAGTTATTACTGCAATCATACCATATATTAATTGATATTATAGCATTGGTATATTTTAATATTTGTGCTAGTTGTTTCTCTAAGACAAGAAAACAAAGAAACTAAAGTGTTCTAAGACTTTATAATTAGATAATCAACTTGTCATATAACACTCCAGACTCAACAATTGTCAATAAGTAAAAAAAAGAAGTCTGGGTAACAGACATGACAACACAATACATTCGAGGCAACAGAAGAGAAGAGAAATAAAATGGCAAAAAAATAACAATACAGATTGCAAATAGAAGAATGACTGTCAGGTCAGTTAGGTAGTAGCTGCCTAACTAACTGTTATTTTGAGATGCAATCAAAATAACTCAAGCACCACTTGAATATCATTGGCATTGACAAAAATCACCACCATCAACTGCAAAAGTCAGCTTTACTTGGAATACTTATATTCTGTGATGACACTTTTAGCACATCATATAACAACATCTGTCTATCCCAGGTCCTTCAGTAAGTGGAACTAAATTCAAAATCAAGTCAACATCAGAGTAACTATGTGACAAACTATAATAATGTCATAATCGTTGAATACAGTTCAGCAGGTCTTCTGGAATTGGGGGAAGATTTAGGATATCATGATGAGTTGGTGCTCTGATTTGGAGCAAAAGTTCTTCAGTTGTGCTAGGGCTTGGAAGCCAGAGTGGCAATGATTGGTGGTTGTGACTTCTGAAAAAAAAACAGCTTTGCAAATCAAGCAGCTTCAGAGCAATTCAATTCCAGCATTTTGTCAAGTTCCGTGTTATTTTGTCTCACCTAATAGTTCACTCTGATTTTATTTTCCATACTCTGGCATACTACTGTCATCTTCAGGGCCTTCAACAGCAATAGTAGATTCAAAGTTCATATGCTGGAAGAATTATTTGGGTATCAGACAACATGTAGAATCTGCACATAAGAAAATGTGAGAAGACAAAGGAAAAATACTGTCTTTACAACATCATTCAACAAAAGTGATAACAACATCATTTTAACAAAAAGCATCTGAAACCAGAAGTGACATCATGGCGACACCAGCAGAAGAGAACAAAGCTCTCCGAGCCATACATGAAGCAAACCGACACCCACTATGAAGATGCAGCACGACCACGAACTCGAAGCCAAACAGCAAGATCACAGCTCACCAACTCAAATCCCCCAGCAACTAAGACTAACCTGAGCACAACCAGCCCCCACCTGAACAGAACACGCCTCCAACCAATCAGAACACGGCCAACCCCCAACCAATCAGAACACAGCCAAACCCCCTACCAATGAGAACACACCCCCACCCAATCAGAACATAGCCAAGCCCCCACCCAATCAAGTCCCACCCCCACTAGCAGTTAAAAGGAAGAAGCAGCTGCAATCTCACATCACTCTGAGAAGCAAGAGCCGAAGACAGAAGCCTGAAGATGATGAATGAGACTTCATCGAAACGTTGCCTAGATACTTGAATCTTACGCGGGAGAAAACCCGAACAACCAAAGATCCATATATATATATATATATATATATATATATAAATTGTTTTTGCTGTGGTTTTAGAATTTTTCTTTTTACATTTTTAAGGGGAAGTACCAAGCAGAGTCTGAATGATGAGATTTACATGATATAAAATAGATATTAGAAATATGAATGTTATAATTTTAGATGCTCAAATTTAATGTTTAATGAAATTTCATATGATAATAACAATAAGACTTAAAGGTGTTGCACTCTGATTGGCAATCATAGAGGGAATATTGCTTTTTAAGAATGTTCAAAGAGAACATAATGAAATTGTAAATGAGACAGATGAAAGTATAAGTATAATGAATAAAAAGATATAGAAATTTAGGTAAAAGAAATACAATTAAATAAGAAGAAAATGAGATAATCATAAAAGAAAATTAAATGAAGTAAAGGGAGAAATAGTGAGAAGTTGGAAAAAGAGTAATAAGATATGAAGTTGAATATATAAGATGAAAATGCATAAGAAATTCCATCTGTATAGAAATGTGATAACCCGGAACCATGCTGTACCATTGTGCCATTGTAATTTTGAATGGTCACTAAGTGAACTGTTGTAAGTCAAGGATTACCTGTACAAAAATATAGAAAGCTTCTTTGCTTGCAAAAAGCTGCCCTAAATGCCAATCATAAGATTAAAAATATCTGCAAGCCAGAGTTACAAATCAGGCAGGGTGCCAGAGCACCTTGAGGAATTAAAATAGTTAAAATGCAATGATAACTATCAGCAACTATCTTGCTCATAAAGTG
The DNA here is from genome assembly GCF_049901715.1 of Pseudonaja textilis. NCBI lineage: Eukaryota > Metazoa > Chordata > Lepidosauria > Squamata > Elapidae > Pseudonaja > Pseudonaja textilis. Next base: position 72,659,619 of record NC_142008.1, read on the forward strand.
AAACTCTTTAGCAGAGAGGTCATTTAAGCTCTCCAGAAAGAGCACACCCAGGAGAAGCAATCCTTAGATCCATTTGCACCACTTAAAGATACCAGCTGGTCTCACTCACCTCACAAGATATCTTAAGGAAATCATCCAGATTTAAGGAAAGGTCACATGTCCCCCAGAAAGGAAGTTAAAAAAAATCAGTACCAAGCTTGCATCCGGCCTCTTGGAAGTACACCCCAAAAGGACAGTGCCAGATACCACTAAAGCAGTGAAGGAAGACCCCCTCTCCAAATTAAAGAAAAACCATGAGGCATGAAAAAATTCAAACACAATATAAATAATTAAATCACAACAGTAGCTGTTGTTTGCTAAACCAATTACCAGAAAAAGGAGACATAGGAACTAGCCAGATTTCTCAATCCAGTTTCTTTTTAGGAACAGAGATTAACCTTTTTCCTTCCGAACAAAGTTGAATAGGGAAAATTATCCCATCAATAAACATATGATTAAACGTCACTAAGCACAGAATTAAACTTCACCAAAAACCAGTTTTAGACCAAAACTCAGAAAGGATTTGTAAACTCATGTTTGAATGTCAATCTTTTTGCTAGCCAAGAAGCCTTGCTGAATGTCACTCATCTTGGTTCCTTGTCATTAAAAGCTTCTTTTCAGCAGCCCTGATTCATTATTCAATTATTTCTTCAAAGTGCTAACCAACAGGGGAGTATTTCCTCCCAACAGCAGTGTAAAAACCTTAAACAACCCCTCCCCTTTAAGAAAGTCAAGCTTTCTTATCAGGTTTTCAAGTGAAATGGCTACACATATGTCAATTTCAGACCCAACACAAGCAAAGTACCAGCAAAGGAGAAAAGAAAACCTCCAGAGAAGCTCCAGAGACAGGAAGTTTAGTCCTGCCAAGAATGTAATAAGGGTTAATAGAGAGGCAGTTTTTGTAAGCAACAACACCAGAATGTAAGGAATGCCTTCCTTATAGGATTAGGCCAGTAAAGTGGAAAAAAACAAAAGATTTCTTCTAACAAGCAGTTCTCCAAATTGCTTAGAAAGTTAACGATCAGATCTAGTGAATAGGTGTGAATGGTAGAATCCCACCCCTGACTATATGTGTAGAGACTGTATGAAACAATTTTCAGGTATCTTTTAATATTGTTATCTGAATTTATATACAAGTCAGATGGATATTATCATTTGGATTTCTTTCTAATGCAGGGGAGTCAAACTCTCATTGTCATGGTGGCATTATGTGACATATCAGGACTTTTTCCACCTCTGCTAAACTGGGTGGGGTAGGGCCAGCATGTGATGCATCTGATCATGGGCTGCAAGCTTGATATCCCTATTTTAATGCTTTGTATGAGATCAAGAGAGCTTGCTGACTCTGTAACCTACATTTCATAATTGTGCTGTATTTACACAAGATTGAGTAGCTACCTTATTTTATTCACAGCAGTTAAATATTAATTTGTAGTCAGGCTCTTAAACTTAATACTTTCTTGAGTTAATTTCTTCATAGTCTAATTGCAGTATTGTGATAAAAAAAAGGAATTGATTTTAATACCTATTATTATTTGAGAATATACTATATAATCAGAAATCATGTTTTGGTTCACTGCTTTTTAACTAGCAATCTAGACCAAGTTTCCCATTTTGAATGCCACATATTTCTTGAACACAGATGCACGCGGGTTGCTGTATTAGTTTGAAAATAAAGAATAGTCAGAAGTCTTTGCTTACACATATCATGTGCACTATTGAAGTGACCAATATTTTAGGATTCCTATACACAAGGACTGTTTGGGTAATATTCATAAATGTCCATTTTTTAAAACAAGGAAATGCATGGAAAACATTTTGGAGACCAGAAAACAAGCAAGGTTACTCAAATGGATTGTATAAATTTGGTGAGATATATGAAGGCACTTCATGAAATCCAACAATAGAGTGATGAATACATAGAGTCTAGATAAATCTTCTCATGCTTTAAATGTGTTGAATTTCAACTCACAAAATTATCAGCCAGCAGAAGTTCCTTTCACTTCTGGGAAAGAATGATTGGAACACATCTGGAAGACATTAGGAAAAGGCTAGTATGTACTGTGAAGCCAGTACAAAACCACAGTACTAAATACATTGTACTGTATCATTTACATTGTGCTTTATATCAGAAATTAAATAATTTTTCTGCAATTCTTTTATGTAGTCAAATATATCTTATCTTTTTTTACAATTTAATGTTGCAAATATATACTATGAATGTAAATAATATGTATATTAATAATACTAACTTGCCAGCAACTTATTCTGGAATTTAACAGATTATCACAGTTTTTAAAAAGGCATACTAGTATTCAATGATTTGAGAGTATTGTTTGGCAATAAAATGTTGGCTGTACATCAAATTGTCACTTAAAGAAAGCATAAAACACACAATAGATCCTAAGAATCCTAAGTAGCAAATAACAAAAGACTTCTTAAAGTATTTCAATTATTTTAGTTGCATTTGTCAAGAAATTAGGAGTTTTTTTCTTCCAGCATATGATTCCAATAAACCATCAGTGCACATCAACTTACTGACTAGAAAGAGAAGCATTTTATATAGCCCATGGTATTTTACAGAAATGAAGGCATTTACAGCACTGAATTATGTAAACAAACAATATTAGATGTCAATGGCAGATAATAACTGAGCCCTCTATCTACAAAAGATTTGTCTAGTGCATTTACTTTTGAAAGTTACCATAGGGTAATTTTGCAGAGCTGCAATGCATCTTGCGCCAACTAACCTGGGTCAGCAGTGATATTGTGACAAATACATTGTACATGTGAAATTTTTGTACGAACAGTTGCCCTTATATTATTGACTTAGCTGCTAGAGTTCAGGTCAGGTCAGTTTAAAGTGGATTTGGGAAGAAATATTAAGAGTCAGTGGTTTCAAATGTCCTGGTGCAGTTTCCCTGGCTCTTAGGATGATGTTAGACTATAATTCTGATTCACACAGATCTTAGAACTCCTGCTTTAAGCTAAACAGTCTGTTGGATTATTCACTACGATCAGATCAAGAGCAATTCTTTAGAATTACATGTTTTTAAATATCTGTTATTTCCCCACTTCTCTGTCTCTGTACCTTCTTATCCAGATAACTGTGGCAGAAATTTGATATTTAATATTATTATGAAACCTGTCTTCCTTCCTTTTCTAGAAAAAGAGAAAATACATGTGTGTCCACATGCCTTTGCAAAACATTCAATTTCCCTATTAGTATGGTGACCATTTTACTAATAAGTGAATAGCAGTTCATCATCATGGTTTAATAGCTTCAGGAACTAAAGCAAGTCAAATTAACAGAAAGTGAATACTGCAAAGTATTCTGGCACTTTTCCCTCTTGAGTTTTAGGCCTGCCTTGCGGAAACATTGGGGTACTGCATGGAGATGTTCTGCCAGGACTGCTGCTGATTCCCCTGTGATTAGTATGTCATCGAAGTATGGGCAGATGCTGGAAATGTTCTTCAGTGTTCATTCCATAATACTTTGGAACAACCCCAAAATGCTTACCCCAAACCGCAAGCGACACACTCGGAATGCACCTCTGTGTGTGACTATTGTTTGTGCTTCTGTGATAGCATCGTCTACCAGTAGCTGCTGGTAGGCCTGGGCGAGGTCTAACTTATTAAAGATTCAGCCTCTCTGGAGCAAGGTAAGGATGTGGCTTACAATTGGTACAGTGTAAGCATGCTGTTCTAGTGCCTTGTTTATGGTGCACTTGTAGTCTGTGCAGATGCAAACATCCCTGTTAGGCTTAACTGGGGTCACTATGGGAGTCTTCCACAGGCTCCACAGGTTGGAGCACTCCCTGCTCTACCAGCTTGTCTAGTTCTGCATCAATTTTAGGCTTCAAGGCAAAGGGAACCCTGCATGGCTTTAATCAGATTGGAGTTACTGCTGGATCGAGGTTGAGTGAAATGGATGCCCCTTTGTATTGCCCCAACTCAGTGCTGAATACATCAGCATATTGTTGGCATACCATTTCTAGATCAGCTATTTGGGCTCGATGGATGCCCTTTACCTGATGCCCAGGGCCTTGAACCAGTGCAGCTCTATAAAGCTGATGTGTGGCCCCTCTACGACCACTATGCTGAGGGGACCCTCAAACTCTCTGAATTGTATTCTAATGGTAGCTTCATCCCTTACAAGAATGTGGCAATTCTGGAAGTCCATTAGCACTAAGCTCGATGATTTGAGCAGGACCCACCATTGGCTACATTTGTTGTGGAGGAGATGATGGACAGGGCCGATCTAGTATCTAGTTCCATGGAACATGGGACACCTTGAAGTTTTAGTTGGAGTCTTATTTTTTTCTTTGATGGGACTTGGGTCCCTGTGCATTGGATGCTATGCCTTCCTGAGCAGTATTCAACTCTGTTCTGTCCTGGGGACTTGTACCTTATGCTGCTGTGTTGCTATATCACAGGTTTCATTATCCACTGACAACCTCTGCAGACTCTGGCAATATGCCCTTACTTTCCACAGGCATGGCATACTGCTATGCGGAATCTGCACTCTGCTCTTTCATGCTGCCCCCTGTGGGTGAGTTTCTTGCTCTGTGGAATATGGCTGTGGCTCTCTCCACAAGCAATTGATTTCTTCACTCTCACTGACCTCCCCCGAGCCTTCTGCAGTCTCTTGGTGGATTGCTGGGGGGATGGCTTGTACTTTTGGTGGCCGGAGAGTCTTCATGGCACCTCTGGAAGTCTCATCCACCATGACTTCCTTCAATGTGTCTTGGAAAGTCAGTTTCTCCATGGCAAATAGGTGCTGCTGTAATTCACTATTACGCAGGCTGCAAATGAGCCAGTCCCTGAGATGGTCTTCCAGATCAGGGAACTCACAGTGGCATGAAGCTTGGTGAAGGACTGCCATAAACTCTACTGCAGATTCCCTGGATCTCTGTTCACATTGCTCGAATGCATGGTGCCAGGCAATGACCAAGAGTTTAGGCTCAAAATGTTCCCTTAATTTTTTCTTAAAGTCTGCATAGGCCACAGTCTCTAAGCTTGCCAGTACTATCAAGTTTTCAGCTATATCCAATGTGGTGTGATGACCCGGGGCATGGCATAAAGGCAACACAATCAAATAAGTCCTTTTATTATTTCCAACTTTGCCCCCAATGTCCAGATTACTTTTGGCTGGAGAAAAATTCTCCCAAGGACAGCCTTTAACTGCAGAAAATTCAGTCCAAAACAAGGTACATACAAACTGTAATTAAAAATCCAAACAAACCAAGCTTAAGTAATTAGCTTGACAGGGCAGGAAAAGGAATTTCAGACTTGAAAGCATGCCAAAATTCACACAGTTGGGAAGACTCCAGGAACACAGATAAGTCATGACGATACAAGATAAATTCACGTTTGCTCCCAACAGCTTGCTTTGCACAGCTTCCTTTTTTATATACATTTTATACCCATTTGCAGCTAAGGGAGGTAATCAGGGCCCTTTCCTCTCCTGTAAGCTACACAATTCATGTTGCTCCCTTTTCCGTTCCTCCCTGCGTGCCCTAGGATGAGAGAGGGTGGGCCTGGGTCTTCTTCTCAATTCCCTGTCCCTTGTTCTACCTCTGCCCTGGTCTGCCCAGCCAGACTTTGCCCTTCCCCAATTTCTTCCACAGCCAATGGAACCACACTCCCACTCCCTGTCAGCTGTTTGGCTTCCCCTTTCAAGTCAGATTCTGACAGAGGAATGACACATGGCTTGTCCGCAGAGGCATAGTTGGGTTGCTGCCTTCAGGCTGTCATCCGTGACCTGGTTAGCCCGGAGATAATTGTCTACTCGGGAGACATATGAGCTCCACTGTTCCAGGTGAGTAATATCAAACTCATTGAGTTTTCCCAGTTTAGCTATTTTGGGAAGGCCCCTGTGATGCTGGCTAATGTCTATACTCTTGCGGTTGCACTTACGAGTCCTGGGGACAGATCCCTCAGGTATGTCTGTGCCTCTAGTGTGTCTTACTGGCAAGCAGAGGCAGGGAGCGTAGTCCCACCAGGGCTCTTCACCTGGTCCAACACCCAGCGATTTCAGCATGTGTCCAGTGTGGCTTACTGTTAGGATGAGGACTAGTCCTGCTGGAGCTCATTACCCAGCCTATCACCCAGTGATTTCAGTCTCTTATCAGCAGCTCTCTCCTCTGCAGCAACCCACCTTCGTCACCACTATTGTGTAGGCTTCAGTAGGCAAGACGCAGACCAGCATAGCCACAACAACCTTTATTGACTCAAAGTTGGAACTGAGGAACAGCAGGCAAATGCCTGTAATTTATACCCTGGGCCCACAGGGCCTTAACCTATCATAATGCTTGAAAAGCCCACCCAAATATGAATGTTCTAAGTTTCTTTAAAAACAGTTGGAGTTAACAGTTAGGGTCATCTAAAGGTTAGTTTCACTTTAACGGGGCTTAAAAAAACCAGATGGCCATTAAACAAATGTGATTTTCATTATTGTTTTTTCTTGCTGTAAGATGGCTGGGATGGTAGCAAATGGAAATCTTGTGTCCCTGGGACACTGTAACTGTCATAAATATCTGTGATTACCAAGTGTCCAAATTTTGATTATGTGACCTTAGACATGCCACCATGATTATAAGTGTGAGATCTGGTTACAAGTCACTTTTTTCAGTGCTATTGTAACTTTGAATAGTCACTAAAAATACTTTTAAGTCGAGGACTATCTATGCTACAACTTCCAAGCCTATGATGGGGAAACATATGAGGTTAGCAATAAAATGCTGCTGCAAGCCTCATCTCCTCAACAATAGGGTTATCATATCTTCTCCCAGTATGGTGGCTGAGATGTATAAAGTCCCAGTGATTCAAACTCTGAGGCAAGATTCAGTATCCTTCCAAGGAGATCATTTAGACTGAGAACCTTTCTGTAATATAATGCTAAGCACAGTATGAGGGTCCAATGTATGAATGATGAAACAGATTCTATCAAAGAAACAATAAAATTAGTTACAGAAAAGAAAATTAACTTTCAGAGATTTATTTGCTTCCCCCTTTGTCTTGGTTACAAGACAAGAAATTGAGTTTTCTTTGACATTACTTTGCATTCTTGGCTCATTCAAGCTCATAATAAAAATGTTGTACTCATAGGATAGCCATTACAGGTGACCAAGTCTTTTTTGGAAGTGTTAGCAAACTCCTGTCATTTATCAGGGATACTGCAAGTTATAAACTTCACTCTGTCATTTTGAGCTACAACTTTCTTTATTTGCACTTGATTGAGCATGGTATTCCTCACCCATTTTTCCTCAGGCAACTACACATATGGATGTATTCACAGAGACTCTAAAATTAGACATGGAAGGAATTGTGTGTTTGTGTATGTTTATGTGGGTGCATATGATTATAGACCAAACAATAAATGAGTGTTAGATGAGTAAATAATATGGTATTCTCCAACTGTTCTGGATTACAACTAAAAAACCAGTTTAATTTTTTTTTTTAGTCAAAAATATTATTGGTCAATAATAATTAATTTTGTATTTCAAAGTCTTTGAAAGATACTCAGGTTGCCTGCCTTATTGGTCATGACCTCACACATTTTGATCCAGTGATATATTTTCCTCTCTTGACACACCCACTGATATTTTCAACATTTTTTGAGTTTAGAGAATTTTATTCCACTGCTTTAATTTTTCTTTTAATTTTTAAATTAACATATTGCATAATTGATTATAGGGATGTACTGGCCCCATGATTAAAGATGCTGAGCTTGTAGCTGGAAAGCTGGCAACCTGGGTTTAAGACCTGAGCGCTGTGTGATGGACAGGGAGTTCCCATTACTTGTCCCACTTAGCAGTTAGAAAGCATGCAAATGTGAGTAGATAAATAGGTACCACTGTAACAGGAAAGTAACAGCATTCTGTGTACCTTCAGCATATACTGTAATCACGCTGGCCACATGAATGCTGTAAAGTCTTCGGACAACCCTGGCTCCTTGGCTAAAAAATGAAGATGATCACCGCCCCCTACAATCAGGTATAACAAAACAGAGGAAGCCTTTACCTTTACCTTAATTGATTAAACTCGACAAAGTATTCAAAACCCACCACTTTATCAGGCACATTTCACATGTACATAATCTGAAATTATATCATAATATTTCTCTGTGAAATGTTGGAAGGTTTTCTGCTCTATTTCTGATCATCCACAAAAAGTACCTCACAATTTTGTTGAAGTTTTGCACTGAAACTCCCATCTGTCACTGTTGACTAGGGATGAGAAGTCTTTTTGTCCAGGAAGTGCTAGCCTGGTAGAAAGACTGAGTTATTTTAATAGAGCCACACAGATGAACTTAGTAGTCAGAATAAAAATCTTGCTATATACAGCTGCCTAAGAGAGAAGTTTCTATAGTTAAGAATAGAATGTTAACAATCCTCAGAAATATTAAATTTGGCAAGGAAGTAATATTACCATCATTTGTACCACAATGTGTATAGTGTTGCTTGTTATTTGTTTTTTACACTTAATCAATAGGCATTTGTAAGTCTAATCAGTCTCCATGTCAGGAAAATACTTAAAAGCAGGTATTGTAAAATAAATAAAGCTTCTGTTTCCCATTATCTCTTTTTGCTTTATACATTGCTTGCGGCAAAAACTATTTACAAAGGGCAAATACAGAAAAGTTTATGACTGCTCAAATTTCACTTATTCTTCTCATTCTTTCCAAAAGTATATCATATTTTATGCTCCAAACTGATTACTTTCTTGCAAAAATCACAAATGATAATATTTAATTCAAAACATAATATATTTTATTATTATTGAATAAGCTGCTTTTTAAAAGTGCAAAAATAAGTAATGCTTTAAAAATTGGGGAACTTTTTAAAAAGAGCATTTGTAATTGTAGGTATGGAAATCAAGAGACTGTGAGTTCTAATTCTGCCTTAGGCACAGAGCCAGCTGATTGACCTTTGACCATCCCTTTCTCTCAGCTCTAGGAGGGAGACAATGACAAAGCACTTCCAAAGTCTTGCCAAGAAAACTGCAGGGATTTATCAACACTGCAATTGCACCAAACACTTGCCAAGAAAACTGTTGCCGGACCTTGACTTCAACTTGAAGGCACAGAAAGAAAGAAAGAAAGAAAGAAAGAAAGAAAGAAAGAAAGAAAGAAAGAAAGAAAGAAAGAAAGAAAGAAAGAAAGAAAGAAAGGGAATGGCTATTTTTCCACTTCATTTGCTGTTTATATGAACAAGATTGCTGCGTTTAAATCCCGGGGCTTAGTAATAACTCTAATGTAGTAATAACTCAAATGACCGGATAAGTCTCTTCCCAGTATACCGAAAATTGGGTGATGGGAAACATTTTCATTTGCTTCTTTGTTTTCTAGTTGATCAAAACACAGAAACAAAATCAAAAGAAATATGGAAACCCTCATCATGATTAACTTGGAGCTGCTTCAGGAAAAGTGTTGACTATATTTATTTTATTTAATTAAAAGCCTTCTGAATTTCAGCTGTTCTTCATCTAGAGAATGCTGAAGTGCTGTAAAAATATCTCAATGAAACTATTCTCAGAATCATATAAATGCAATATAATCAAATGGCAGTAGCTTTGCTCTTTTGGATCTTTTATATAGTCTTGGAGCCTTTTGCAAAAGTTAAGAAGTTTATGTGCTGGAACAAGATTAAGGAATGAGGCAAATATCACTTTTCAAACATCTGAAAGAAAGTCACCCAAAAGAAAGTCAGAAACTGTTTCCCTTCCTCTTACTGAACAATATATGCAATAATGTATTAATTTGCAGGAAGACTGATTTTGGTTGAAAAGTAAAAAAAAAATGGTAAGAGTAGTTCAACTATGAAATAAATTATCCCAAAATGTTGTTGACTCTCTTTCATTAAATGTGTTTGAACAGAATGTCTGGGATGCTTTACAAATGCAGATTGGACTCATTGATCTAATGGCCTAATTCAATTCCATATTGTTATCTTTCAGCAATTTGGGAATGAAGGAAGATGAAATTGCCCACCTGGAACAAAAAAAGATCAAAGCATCCTGCTGGAGCAAGAAGAATAACCTTATGTTCTACTCTCTTTGAATAATGGTTTCTTCCCCAAACTCCCCAAATTTTAACCTTGGACTGTCTACTGTTGACCTCACCCCTTTCCTAAGAGGTCTGTAGGGGGCATGCATAAGCGCACCAACATGCCTACCGTCCCTGTCCTATAGTCTCTTTTTATTTTCTTGTATATATCCATTTCATGTATTCATAACTATGTTTATACTTATACCTGTTATCTTATAATCGCTTGACAAAACAAACAAACAAACAAATAACTATGTGTCCAATCCTGTCTAGTTCATGACCAGAAGAAAAGAGAACGGGACTCTCATCAGTTACCCTGAGACTCCAATTTTATCACAGATTACCTATGACAGTATCTTGTACTTCTATTTAGATTAAAATAATGATTTGACTTCCAGATATGAAATAGCAAACTGAACACATCTCCAATAAAAATTGAGTCAATGCCTCTGAAGATCCAGTGAGTGGTCTATGTGGTTGCTTTTGATGAAGAGACCTCAAAACAGTCACTAGTGGGATGTAGAGCTTTGGGAAATGAGAAAATGGGAGGTTTGCATATTTCCTTTTCTAGTGACTTTCAGAAATTGCTTATTAACTGTTTTTCAGCTATTAGGAACTTTGAATCAACAAATCTGAAAATACCAGGTGAGTTTCCTTCTATGCTTAGTGAAAAAATTTCAATACAAGTTAAGGATTCTTCTTTTTTTAAATAAATAACAAAAGGGTTATTAGAAATTTGATTTGGAAAGATATACTTGGAATAAGGGTCCAGATGGATTTTAAATAAGATTGTAGGATTAATTATAAGAAGCCTTCCTGTCAGAAAATGCTTTTATTTTGAATTACTTAAAAGAATATGAAATAATTTGCTATTGCCTTCATCCCAAGCTAGAAAGAGAATGACTGGCCCGTAGTTTAAGACAGGACCCATGGTCTTCCAGCTTTTAGCTGGTGTTTTGAGCTCCTTATGCCAAATTAGTTTTCTCATATGGTAGTACATATGCTTATTATTTAAACTGCAACAGCAAGAGGAAACCAGTCCTGAACAGCAACTGAACAATTCAGTGTGGATATTTCTGCTATTAGACCTGCCCTTACAGATGTTAGATTGGCACATAAACACGTCTGTCTGCTACATAATTGGAACTGCAAACCTCTGGGTCCCATTCAAAAGAAAATCAAGATATCACATATTGTCCTAGATATCATATATATGTTGTGTTAGAATCAGGTTTATTTTTGTGTGGCCCAGATTTAAGCTGCTAAAATTGGGTAACAAATCACTGAAAATTGACTGTTTCAATAGGAAACCAATATGCCTGTAGATAGGTTTAGTACAGTTAAACCAGCAAAACAGCAAACAACCCAGAAATGAGCAGCTGTACTCAAATAATTGTACATGGTATCATTTATAACTTTCCTGTCTTTCTTCACCACTTCTGTTCCTTTTTTGTACCTGAAAAAGACTGATAAAGAAGAAAAGTCAAAGAAGTTGCTTTTTAAATAATCATAGTTAAGAGTCCTGTATGTAGAAACATTTATTTATTTATTATTGCTCCTAAACATTAAACTATTTATAACAATACAACAGACCCTGTAAACATATTTCTGTTGACCGAACTTACCATGAATTTTCTGTTATTTATTTTTCCATTCATTTATTCCCTTTTTTCTGCTGCTTCATCTTCAGTAAATTTTAGATTGTAAATTTCTTCAGGCAGATACGTGCCCTCTTTTATTCTATACAGCACTATGTATATTCATTGGAATAGTATCAATATTTAATAACAACACTATGCATAATATTAATTATTGCTGGTAGTTTGATGATAATAATATCAACACTACTAGGAATTAGTCAGTGACCATCTTTAAATAATAAACACAGATGCTATATTTAACTGGTGGGGAAGACTATTTCTGCTGCTTAAGTAATTTATAAGCATCAAAGAAAATTGGATGTTGTATTTGCTTAGCAATTTCTTCCTCTATTCAGCAATATGAGGAACAATTGTATTACAGTTGGACATTTATTCCTGTCAAAGTTTTGCAACCGAGGGACCTCTTCCAAACTTCCATGCTTAGGTTATAAATTTTTAGTCACTATTAATTCTCAATATATTTTGCAATATTGGATGGGAAATGTAGTGAACAAATAAATACATGTCTCTTTTGCAAATTACCCCAAACATCACATTATCCTTACAATTAGAGCAATCTTTGTACCATCTCAAAAAAAATTTGAATTCTGAATGTAATTCTGAGAATTCAGAAAATACTTTGCGAGTCCAGCTTCCTCTTACAAAGAGTATATGGCTACATTTCCAAAGCTATGGTTGGAAGGCACAGTTATACAGTTTAAATCTAGTACCTGGATAGGAAACCTCTATATTGGGATTTAAATATATAATGCATATATCTCTAAAACATATGCAGTAATGACATGAATTTAGACCAGGGGTCACCAACCTTTTGGACCTCAGGGACCACCAAACTCATAATTTTAAATCCCACAGACCACTAATATGAATTTTGACTGACAGTGGCTTGCTGACGTTGGTGGGAGAGATAGAGAGACTGTTGGCTTCATGCAAGGGAAACAGCAGAAGCAGCAGAAGTCTTTCTTTCTCTCACCCTCTGCCAGAAATGAGTCTTCGCTGGCACAGACTCTTGGAGCAGGTTGCCTTGCAGGTCCCAAAGATTTCTGGTGGAGTTTGGGGGAGAGAAAGACTTTTGCTGCTTTCCTTGCATGCAGCCAAAAACAGAAGAAAGAAGCGGAAAGAAGCAGCCTGGTGGCCAAGCCAGGTGAGTGGGGCAAGTTCCCCCCACTGCACCCTTTTCCCCTTCCCCTCACTACCTCGTGTTGTTAGCAATGCAAGTGAAGCAAGCCTTGGGTTCCTGTGCAGTTTGGATTAATTGTTTTGGGGATTGCTTTGGGAGTGACATTTCTCTCTGGACCACCAAAATTTTCTCGTGGACCACCATTGGTCACGGACCACCAGTTGGCAACCACTGGTTTAGACTGTCTACCCTGGTTTTCCTGTAATATCTGGCAGTGAAACAATAGTACCACTAAATGTTTAGATTAGATTCAACTATCCTCTCTAATTCTCTCCACTGCACATTATTGTTTAGAATAAACAATGTTTGCATTATTTAGAATAATTTTCTAAATTAAGCCTTTCATCCTGATTCTTAAAACAAATAGAACTTGCCTGGGCATTCTGTCTAAAAATATTTTTCTGGAAAAAGTCATAAATCAGAATGAGTTTTGTATACATACGAATATGTATACTTCGAAATTATTATTTATGTTTGCCTTAGCTAATTTTTTCATCTAAGATGCCCTCTGAAATTTACTTTAAAAGATCTGTAGGCATCTAGGCATATGATGCTGGCATTCAAAATGCCATCTTATAAATGAGGTTCAAAAGACTGCATTTCCACTGTCTTACTTAAATGTAGGCAACAACGGACATTGTTGAAATGTAGTGGGCAAACAATAAGCATTTCAGTTATGTGCTAATGCTTTCTTTACTTCTAGGCCGCCATTTCCAGTCAAGCAACTTAATGATGTATTTAAGTTGACCAGTTTAATTTTTTAAAAAATAAAAAACCTGATCTAATCCTGGAACCACTTTTTAACACATTGCAGGCATGTAGGTAAAGCATCCTTTGTAGTAGCACTCTTTGGCCTAAGTAGCTTCACCTAACTGTCTTTTAAAATGAAATTATCAAAATAATTGCAGTTGCATTCTGATCCAATTATGTCACAACACTTGATGGAAGTATGTAAGTAGGCATCACCTTTGTTTTCTCCTTCAGATGCCTATAGCTTAATTGGCTAGCTTTAATTCAGCCAAGCAGGTAAGAATTGAAACAAGGTTCATAACACTCTTCAGAAAAAAACAGTGAATTTCCAAGAAAGGAAAAGCAATTATTTTGTTCTTAGAGTCTTTGGGGTGGCAGTATTAGCCTGAAGCAGAATTAATAGCATACTTATTACTGTATAAACACCAACAATTATCTGATAAGGCTTTTTTTTTTGTGGATAATGGATGTTATAAGAGTGTCACAGTATTGTTTACAAAAGGAAAGGCATGGCATATTACAGATCCCATTGATTAGGGATAGTCATCTGGTTGGACCATGAAAAATAGCCTTCTTGGTGGTGACCCTTTCTTTTTGGAATATCATTCTCCCTGAGGTACTGTAGGCCATCATCCTGATGCTTTTCCGAAAGGCCCTAAAAGCATGACTTTGTCAGCAGGCCTGTGACCATGAATGAAGACAAAGCCAATCAAATGGCTCATCTGCATAAGTTGTTGCTGGGGGAGGGGGTGTTCTTTAAATAGGTTTTTATGTAGTGATTTTTTTTTAAAAAAAGTTATAAGCTATCCATCCACGAGCTCCAGCCTCCAGGCCACTTTCATGGCTTGTCATTTATTGCTCAGTTTCCTTGATAGATATTGATGTTCTGGTTGGCTGCTACAACATAGCTTGCCTTTTGTCAGACTGTCCCCAGCTACTGCCGAGGAAAGAACAGCCCTGGACTCAATAGGTTTTGGAGAAAAGTTACTTTTACTAGAAATGCTGAGTGCAGTGTGGATGAGGAAAGCTCTGAAGAAAAAACACACACAAATATTATATTGAAAGCAATCCTCCCTTGAAGGAGCAGTCCATACAGGTCTTGTTCCAATATTTTGGGAACTTGGTGCCTCAAGTGCCAGTATAAGGACTGTCATTCACTCCTTGACTCAGCATAGCTATGATTTCACCTATTGTTTTCTGTCCTATTTTCCACCACCTACATACACTATCAGAGTCAGGAGTGTCCATTGGGGGAAGGAGCAGCCAATTGTCAAAGACGTTTAAAGGAGTTGAGGCTTTGATCTTGTATTGTGGTTACCATCTTGAATTTTTAAATCTTCCTCCCTCCCTCTCCCTCTCCTTCCTTATCCCTTTCTCATGGACACTTTTGGCCATCTGTCATAGACTTGTAATTGATATTATGAATTTTTTTTTAAACATGTACAGGCTGACAGAGACCCTGGGAAAATCCCTCCAAAAGTCTGCAGGAAAATCCCCCACCTCGTTTTCCTACCAATCAATCGTTCTTTATTTGGGATCACAGAATACCATCTCTCTCTTTCTCTCTCTCTCTCTCTCTTCCTGAGAACAGAACTGAAAAGCATGTTAGGAATGTGGCTGCCTTGGAAGGAATGGGTGTGTGTGAGGGATCTGTGTGTGTGTGTGAGAGAGAGAGGGAGGGAGGGAGAGAGAGAGAGAGAGAGAGAGAGAGAGAGAGAGAGAGAGAGAGAGAGAGAACATCACAGCCAGCCCACCCAGGTTAGATCGGATCTCTCTCTCTCTCCCACCAATGTCAGCAAGCACTGTCAGTCAAAATTCATATTATTAGTGGTCTGTGGGATTTAAAATTATGAGTTTGATGGTCCCTGAGGTCCAAAAGTTTGGCAACCCCTGCCCCATAGTGTTGTTTTGCGGGTGGAAGTTGAAACAATTTATGCACAGGATGTGAGGGGTCTGTAGATATTTTCACAGCACTCTTTTTGACTCTGCTGTAGACAGCTCCTCAATGGAAGGCAGGTTGATAGCAATTGTTTTTCTGCAGTTCCAATTATCCGTTGAAGTCTGTGTCTGCCTTGTTTGGTTGCAGAGCCAAACCAGACAGTTATAGAGGTGCAGATGACAGCCTCAATAATTCCTCTGTAGAATTAGCAGCTCTTTGGGCAGTTTGAGCTTTCTGAGTTGGCCCAGAAAAAACATTCTTTACTGTGCTTTTTTGATGATGTTTTTGATGTTAGATGTCCATTTTAAGTTCTGAGATATGATAGAACCTAGAAACTTGAAGGTCTCTACTGTTGATACTGTGTTGTCTAGTATTGTAAGAGGTGGTAGTATAGGAGGGTTTCTCCTAAAATCTACCACTATTTCTATGATTTTGAGTGTATTTAGTTCAAGATTGTTCTGGTTGCACCATGAGACTAGTTGTTCAACCTCCCATCTGTATGCAGATACATCGCCTTGAATGAGACCAATCACTGTTGTATCATCTGCAAACTTCAGTACTTTAACAGAGGGATCTTTTGAGATGCAGTCATTGGTATATCATGAGATGAGAAGTGGAGAGCGCACACAGCCCCGAGGGGCTCCTGATGTGGGTATCTGATATGATTTTGCCTAGCTTCACCTGATGCTTCCTGTCTGTTAGGAAGCTTATGATCCATTTACAGGTGTGGTCAGGTACAGTTAGCGGTTTTAGTTTAGTTAGAAGAATATCTGGAATGATGATATTGAATGCTGAACTAAAATCTACAAAGAGGAACCTTGCATAGGTTTTTGGAGATTCAAGATGTTATATGATGTAGTGCCATATTAACAGCATCATCAGCCATATTTGCTCGGTAGGCAATTGCAAGGAGTCTAACAGCAGATCTGTGATGGTTTTCAGGTGGGCCAGCACTAGCCTTTCAAAGGTCTTCATAATTACAGATGTTAGAGCAACCAGTCTGAAGTCATTCAGTTCCTTGATGGAAGGTTTCTTTAGCACTGGGATGCTAGTAGAGCATTTGAAGCAAGAAGGAACATATCACACATAGTGATTTATTAAAGATGCAGTTGGGGGCAGTTGGTCAGCACAAGCTTTTAAACAAGGAGTTATCTTGTCTGGGCCTGATGTTTTTCCTGGCTTTTGTCTGTGAAATAGACCTTGTACCTCATTCTCTGTAATCACCAAAGGTGGTAGGCCCAATAGGATGGGATGTAGGAGGCTTGGCTGTTGTTGTGTCTAAGATGGGGGTTATGGAGATGGGTGGCAGTAGTTTTCTATCAAACCTACAGTAAAACACATTCAGGTCATCTGCCAGTTGTTGATTTCCTTCAGCATGGAAGGAGGTTTGCTGTAATCAGTGATATTTTTAAGAGTTTTCCACATTTGCTGGTTCATTTGTTGAGAATTGATTCCTTAGCTTTTCAGAGTAGTTTCTTTTTGCTGCTCTGATTTCTCTTGTTAATATGTTTCTGGCCTGATAGTACAGTGTTCTATCACCTTTCCTGTAGGCTTCCTGTTTGGTATGATGTAGCTGCTTAAGTTTAGCTGTGAATATATTCTCAGGTTTCTGATCGGCACACATAGGTCTTCACAAAAACTGACATATGATGTTACAGTATCTGTGAGTTCATCCAAGTCTGCAGAGGTATCTTTGAACACATTCCAATCAGTGAAGTCAAGGCAAGTCTGTAGCTTTATCTTTAACTTTGCCTCCTCAGTCCAAGTCTTCACTGATTTAATTGTTGGTTTCATGGTTTTAAGTCTTTGTCTGTAAGCAGGTACAAGGTGAATCATACAATGATCAGAGTGTCCCACAACTGCTCATGGTAAAGACAGATAAGCATCTTTTAATGTTGTGTAGCAATGGTTTAAAGTATTCTTGCCTCTAGTGAGACAATTGACAGCACATCATCCCTGTTTGTTTTGTACATGAATTATGACATCATATGAATCTTAAGAAATTGCAGTGTGATGGTGCATACAACTTGTCATTTTAGCTATAATAGCATGATTTGGGGTTATTTATGTTCAAAAACTCTCATCACCACTGTCTTTCACTACAATATTTCAAACTTTTATCATAAAAATTATATTTTTCAAATGTATTCTTTTCATGTATAAGTGGATTTAGGCTTTTAACTATGTGTTTCAAATAAATTGATTCCCCCCCCACCCAAGTCAATGTTTATCCCAGACCATTCCTATTCATGGGTGCATTTCTGAATGGCTCAAACATTTTTTCTGTATTTTCATATTTCTTTCCCATCATGAATTCATGTTACCAGCCAGAATAAGTTTTTCAGTAGACTTCATTCATTCAGAATTTTAACTTTTCCCCAACCACTTTAACAGGTAACATGTAAATATCAACAGGTTCCTACTTCCATAAGGATCATCATTTAAATAACACATATTAATGTTTGACCAGAATCACAATTTTACTCATATGCCATAAGTGCAATGAAGGCTCTATTTTTTTGTCCCAAGCATATCCATATGTTTCTATGCAAGCTATCTTGCAAGTTAGAAACAACCTCACAAACCATCAAAAAAATACTTACCAAGAGACATGTGGTGTACTACACGCACATATAGAAAACAGATGAAACATACTTTGCAATATTTTCCAGATTTTTTCCTACCAAAGTCTATGTATTTCCTAAGCATTCTAGCATAGTGATTTAAAATGTTTATCTAAATATTAGAACTGAAAAAGTTAATTCACATTCATACATGTTAATCCAAGAGAAAGTGTGTTAAATATTCATTGACACCTCATCAAGATTCATGTCCGTAATATGTAGAGTGCTCATTGGTCCAGCCGTTGGTGGGAATAATAAAGCTCCATCAGTGGCTGAAATGTTGAACAGCATTGGCTATAAAAGTCAGCACCAGCTGTGGCTTGCCACTTTTTTCCTGCACTTTAAAATAAAACTGTTTTTCTGCAACTCCTATGGTCCTGCTCCTTCCTTTTCATGCATCCATTTAACAATGGCGATGAGGATGGGTTACTGAGGAAGACAAAGGACCTCATGGTACCACAGCCATCTTCAGCGGACCATTGGGACTCACCCATTTCCAGCCCTACCAGTGATCACTATGGCCTATTGACCACTATCCAACCCATTTGAACCAACAAAAGAAAAATGGTTTTCATATATGGGAAAGTTCAAATTGAATGTGGAAGTAAATGGACTGCAGACAGCATCTGAGACAAAGAAGGTTTTCTTCTTAACCTACTACGATTCAGAGCTGCATGAGCTGACAGAAGTCCTTGTCACAGACAAGCTTGAGAATGTCTCCTGGGATGAACTACAGTGGGCACTGAAGGGACACTTTGATCCAACTCCATCATACCTGGCAAACTGGCATGACTTCTATATCCGGAGCCAACGAGAGGGGGAGAACATCAACAAGTTTGTGGCTGCCCTAAGGAGACTATCTAAAAACTGTGAGTTTGGCAATGCCAAAGACATGATCAGGGACTGGCTGGTCATAGGTATGAGGGACTTAACCTTACAGAAGAGACTGCTCGCAAGGGAAGAAGTCTCATTCAAGGAGGCTTTAGAGGAAGCCAGAACCACAGAAAGCTCCAACAGCTCCGTGGCCCAAATCAAGGGAAACAGCAAGGTGCACACCACCGATGCTGAGAGGAGATTGACTCAAGACCCATCCAGCTCAGAAAGCAGAGAGGACAAAGAAGATGTGCACCCGAGTGAAACCCAGCAAACCCGGGGCGTACAAAGGAACCAAGCCATGTGGAAGCTGTGGAGGGAACCATCCCTGGTCTAACTGCTGCTTTAAGGAAACCATTTGCTGGCAATGCTAGAGGAAAGGCCACATCTCAGAAGTCTGCAGAGCCAGCCAGCTGACAGACAGACAAAACAGAAGAGCCTCCTTGTCTCCTTTAAATGTAATCCCTCAGTTACTACACAATCCAATTTCAGTGGAGGAATAAAACAGAGTTCCCACCACTTGTTACTAAATAAGAAAATGGATAATATTAAAGTTGAACTGAAGTATTTCAGCCAGTTCAGACTTGTTTTCAAAGAAATTTAATAAACTGGAAAAAAAATTGTGTACTGTTAATGAAACTTACATTGAGTAGATAAGATGTACACATATAACTTGTAGGTGCCTGATTTTATCTGTAACCGTTGGCAATTTATAAGAATTTTGCAGTGTGCAAAGTTATTACCATAAAAATGATACAACTACAGCTGTATATAAGTTGCAGCAGAAGGTATATCTGAAATTCATTCTAAATATACCATCAATTTCCATATTCTGTAAGGGTTTTTTATTGTGCCAATAAATGTAATTTTGACAGGCTGGCAAAATTAATATATCTTCTAATAAGATGTTCAATTACAGCAGTATGTTCAGGATTGTATTTCACAGTGCCCAGTTTGCTGATTTCAAGAGTTCAGTTTCTAAAGAACTTGTTGTTTTGCAAGTCCAGACATATCAACAATGTGAGTATGGTAGGCCTTAATTATGACCCCACCCCACCAAAACCCTGCCCTTTTTTTTCTTGCGTATTAACTTGTTAAGTATAGATATATGCAAGTGGAATCTTTTGGTTCTCAAAATAATTTAAGCCTTATAAAACCATCTAGTCTGCCCTCAGCTAAATGGATCAATAATCTAGATTAATGCAAGCAGATGTGGATCAATAATACTATGGAGCTGGTATGGGAATTTCAACTGCCTTGACCAGAAAAGCTGGGTCCAATATAACTTTATGGCACTAGTTTTAGGAAAGTTATGAAACCCATGGGCTAATCATTCTTTTAAAGTTTATTTAATTTCATCATTTTTAACAGAAATGTGAGAAACTGTGCTTCTGTCTACATCCTTGCAGGAGAGCGTGATGAAACAACTGTATATCTTATAAAGCTTACCTCTCCCCCAAAGGCATTTTCTACTTTCATTATCCTTGCTTGAATTATGTCCTGTGAATCACCATTCCTTATTTCAGAACCCTTGTGGGAAGCTCACAAATTATCTTGAATTTCCACCCCAAATTAGGTAACAAAATTGTACAGAAAAAATTTAATATTGGTAGGTATTTAAGAGAAGACAGAGATTTTCCTTCCACATGACTGTCCTTTGTATAAAGACTATTTGAAAATATATAATATTTGAAGATGTTTCCAGGCCAGATTAAAATATAGAGAATTAGAAGAAAAGAAAACGAGTGCTTGAAGCTGCCCATCAACTGTTAGCATTGGATTGCAAGATGACAAGACACAGAGCAAGTTATTTCAGTCTTCCCTGCTATAGTTAGAAGTAATGATTTGTATTTCAGTTATTAGGTTTGTTTTCACACTAATGAATTAGTGTGTTTAATTTTTATGCAAACAAATGGTTGTTTTCATAGAATTATTTTTTGTAACAAAATAATTGCCCTTACTAATTTCCCTCTTTTTCCCCCTCTTCTGCAGCCTCATATGATATCCAATTTATGTCTTTAACATTAGAATACCTGAAATCTTTATTCTTTTTCATTGAGAGATTTTAATGACTGTAGAAGTGTTCTAAATTCAGAAAAAGCATACTGAGATTATTTAAAATAATTAGACAATTCATTGGTCAAGAGTCTTATACTGAAGTGAGCACTGAGTAGAACAGTTGACTATTGTATTTGTGATAATCAGAAATAGGCAGGGGCATTGATTGAAAACAAATATGATAATGTGACACTGGAGGACCATAGTTCTGAGGAAGATATGAAAAAGCACCATGCGTACTTGTGCACTTGGCCTTTTAAGCAATTTAGTATCTTTTCTCTGTAGTGGAGCAGAAGTGTTCTCTGAAGCTTATGGATTATTTTGATTATTTAGTACCATTTGAAATCATAGCCAAGCAGCTCTTCTTCATATATTACATTTAAAACAGCTTTTGTCCCTAAAGCCAAAGTTGGAAATCAGTTAAAATAAGGAAAAGCAGCAATGGATCTTTTCCTTGTCTGTCTAAATATTATGTTTTATGCATTATTTGGTTCTGTATATATAAGTCAATGTCTTTCTACAAAGTAATATAAATATTTAATTTTCAGAAAGCATAACTTTTAAAATCAAACTTTGGAAGCCATATTTGACCACAGCAAAATTTTAGAACAATTTTTTAAAGAAAAGATTTTATATCCCGTAGACATTAAGGCTTGCACAGAATGATTGCCTAAATTACCCTGAAACTCAGAAACAAGATTGTTTAGTATTTTCTCTGTTTATGCTCATATGTTTCCAATAATTCATAACGCTCTTGTCACCTAAGCTTATCTATGGTTCTTAATTTATTAAGCCTCATTTTATAGATTAAAAAGGACCTAATCTGAAACATAAACGTAGACTGGCAGGAAATGATACATTTCACCCAAAGATGTTCATTTTAACACAGCCTATTTCACTAGATGTGTTTCACACAATAAATCCTATACTTAGTCAGAATGAACCAAATGATGGGAGCTGTAGTATAACACATCTAGAAATAACCTATTTTGAGAGAGCTACCTATTGTAATAAATTAGTTCAGATAACTTTTGAAGATGACCTCAGTAAGAGCCAGCTGCTCCAGAATTCATAGAACTTTGTTACAAGCGCTATTCAGATAAATAGCTTGAGTCCAGCTGTGCTCTTGTTCAATTCCTATTCATTTTGATGGGGCTTGTGCACAACAGATGTTCCCAAAAGGTTATGTCTCTTGAATTGTAAGTGCTGCATTTCAAGCTGAGTTAATGTACAGGGCAGGCTGCCATATCTGTAACAACTCTTTATTCCCCTTGACTCAAGACAGATGGCAGTGTGATATCAAGGCTGAAAGAAACAGATGATCAGTACAAAATACATTGCTTATTATTTATTTATTATTTTATTTATTTACTTCTTTATTTGGTTTGTTAATTTCTTACAAGATAATAGATAGAAGTAAAAACATAGTTATGAATACATGGATACATATAAGAAAAATAAAAATAAAAGAAAAGAAACAATAGGACAGGGACGGTAGGCACGTTGATGTGCTTATGCACATCCCCTACAGACCTCTTAGGAAAGGGGGTGAGGTAAATAGAAGACAGTCTAAGGTTAAAGTTTTTGGGGTTTGCGGAGGAAACCACAGAGTCAGGTGGACTATTCCAGACATTGATCACTCTGTTGTGAAGTCGTATTTCCTGCAATCAAGTTTGGTGTTATTAACCTTGAGTTTGTATCTATTGTTTGCTCTTGTGTTGTCATGGTTGAAGCTGAAGTATTCATTGATAGATAGGACATTGCAATGTATGATTTTATATATTATACTTATATACTTAGGACCAAAGGCAGCGTAGTTCTAGGTTTTCTAGGTCTAGAATTTCAAGTCTGGTGGCATAAGGTATTCTGCAATGAGTAGAGGAGTGGAGAACTCTTCTTGTGAAATATTTCTGGACTTTCCTAACTGTGTTAATATCAGATACGTAATGTGGGTTCCAGACTGATGAGCTGTATTTGAGTATTGGTCTAGCAAATGTTTTGTATGCTCTAGTTATTAGTGTAATATTACCAGAGAAAAAGCTTCGTAAGATTAGGTTAACAACTATTAACACCTTTTTGGCTATGTAGTTACATTGGCCTCTAGCACTTAGATCATTAGAGATGATTCACATCTTGTAAAAAAAGGCTACATTCTTTGAAATCCAGACTTTAATAGTTATTTGAAATCCAGACTTTAATAGTTGTCCAAATAAAGTTAGCCATTTGGTTTAATTAACCCACACGATTTCATCAAAAATTATCTCTGGGGGGAGTACCTTTTTTCAACTCTCAACCAAACAGAACCAAACAGCAAATCTTATATTCCATTGCCTCCACAAAATTTTCACCATGCACTCTAAGAAGAATCATTTTCAGTCCCACTCTAGTCAAGCAATGTTTATGATGCAACAGCAGGGCTAGGCAGAGTTTGGAGAATATTTTCTCTTAGCTATGAAGACTGAAGACATGAGATGTAGCATTCATTTGATAATTTCTCTGTACAGGAAAAAATGCATGACTATGTCGGAGGCAAGCATTAATTTAGACAAACATAAATCTGAGGCAAAGGATCAATTTGTATATTTAGGCAGCCTCTAAACAAAATGATCTGGTGTGAAGGCAACAGCCTGAGGCTTTAGACTAATCTTTGTCTCCATTTGATACATGTCTGAACCTATCCCTAATCTTTCTTTAAAAAGAGGAAATGACCTCCTCATAAATTTTCCAATTTGTGGGAAGCACTATGTCTCTTTCTTACATTCTAAGACCATCTAAACCAAGATTGTCACCCTAAATTTCATTGAGAGCCACATTAGAGTCACGGTTGACCTTGTGGCGGGGAGGATATAGCTGGAATGGATGTGGCCAGGGCGGGCATGGTGAGGGCAGGCATTGATAGCTCCACATCACTCTCTTGGGGGCATATGTGGTGGACCAGGTGGAGCTGGGGAGATTTATTTTCCAGTGAAGGAAGGCAAGACCAGAACAAGCACCCAACCCTTGTTCACTAGAGTAACCAGCTCAGCCCTCAAGTTCTCAGGACACCAGGAGCCCACAGCCCAGCCCAGCCCAGTCCCACTTCCCCAAGAGGGTGCCTGGCTGCATTTACCTCCTCCTTGAGGTTCCTGCTACTGTGTTTGTTCTCATTGGCCAGGTTGCTCATGGTGTGTGCAGGAGGGCAAAGTGTGTGGGTCAGAGGGAGACCCATTCCCGCTCCTTGCAAGGAGACCTGGCTTTGTAATCAAAGCATCCTCAGCTATAGGATGAAAAACCACTAGGAGAGGAGGGGACAAGGGGATGATGAAAGGGCAGTGTCAGCCATGGAAGCCATGTTTTATTAGCCATAAACATTTAGTAGAAGCTTCAAGACTGCCACAGTTAGTGCCTGGGAATTTGGGAGGGGGGAATTCTTAATGAGTAGTAATTTAGACTAAATAACATTCTTATGATAAGTCAAGGTCAAGGCATTCTGCACCTGGAGGGGGTTGAACGAAGAAGTGGTTTCTGTTTCAATGACATTTGATTGGGCCATATGATGGACTGATGGGTACAGGGGATGGATCTTTGATTTTCACTTGGAGAAGGGAAAACCCGTAAGTT